>NW_004443973.1:20095592-20116242 GCF_000243295.1 Trichechus manatus latirostris
CCTGAATTTGGACTTTTAGCCTACTTTGACTGTGAGGAAATAAACTTCTCTTTGTTAAAACCATCCACTTGTGGTATTTCTGTTACAGCAGCACTAGGTGACTAAGACAGAGACATTTTCTGAAAACTGCTTTCATAGCTCCAGTTTTCACTGGGACGTTTTAATTAAATGCTGTAACATATCACAAACTCAACTTGACACAATGATATCTGTGGATAAACATTGCAGGTGAGTAAAATGGCAAATGTAAAACAATTTAAAATAGGTTAAATTATTAAGAAACTTAAGGTTCTGGGTTTCTAAAATAAGTACGTTGGTGGCAAACTTCATTTTCTTTTCTCTCATACTTCAGGATTTGTTTGTTTTTTCCCCCAGGATTTTAATAAAACTGTTTTATTTTGTAGTTATTTATATTTTTTAATTTGTTTCACAACTGCTATTTAATGGTTATATATGTATATATACATATATATACACACACACACATATATATTGTTAGTATTATTTTTTCCCCTCAACTAGATAGACTATCAGGCCTTTGTGTAGAGGAACCATGTCACCAAATTTTCCAGTTGGAAGGAACCTATGGGAGGCAGCATATAGCAATGGAATGAAAAGACCATAAGCTTTAGGTATAGAAAGACTGGGGTTTCAAGGCTACTTACCTACCTCTGTGACTTTGGGGCAAATAAGTTCTCTATACTTCAGTTTTCTTTTACAAAAGAAATTGTCATAGGATTGAGAGAACATATGTAAAACACCAGACCTAGTATCTAGCACAAAATAGCTCAGTAAATATATTTATAAATCCATTCCTTTCCCCTTTCCCTGTGTGAACATAATAGTAATTCATTCAATTTTGGTTGGAAGGATAAATGATCGCTACTGTACAAGCAAATTTTAAACCTATTCATTGACTGTCATTTCCATCCTTGTCATAATCTTCAGTGCCCTGCCTTCCGCATTGTTTTAAATGTGAGCCTGTTGTCTCCAGAACCTCCCTGGGTTCCACTTCCCCCTCGGTGCCTGCTGATCACTACGTTTGCTTTTGGTAGGCTCTGGTAACCTCCTTTTCATATCTGCTCCTTTTAGCAGTAGGCTTTTCTCACCCAAGGCCTCCTTGACTTATTCACAGTCTTGCTGTTCTTCAAACAACAACTTGAAATATGCCTTTCGATGAAACTTTCCAAGGGAAAAATACTAGATTCACACAGCAAGAAGTTCTCTCAAGATTTTACATTTCTGAGGATAGGTTGAAGTGGACTTTGTAGAATTAACATGTATTTGAAGCAGACAGTAAGGTCCTTACGAGCAGGGAATATATTTTATGTATTTCTTTCTATCCTACATGATACCTAATAAGGTAAACACTCAAATATTTGTTGATTTGAATAATAACCAAACCATAGCAGAAAGAAAGAGTATAAAATAATCCTTTGAAATTTTAGAAATAATTTTGACCATTCTTCTCTCTCTACCTTCACAAAAAAAACCCGGAATCTGTTGCCGTCAAGTCGATTCCGACTCATAGTGACCCTATAGAACAGAGTAGAACTGCCCCCATAGGGTTTCCAAGGAGCGCCTGGTGGATTCGAACTGCCAACCTTTTGGTTAGCAGCTGAACTCTTAACCACTACATCTTTTTTTCTGTTTGAGAGATATGAAAATAATTTGAAACTAATTTGTATGTAGGAAATTTCCAACATGCATATTTGTTTTTGACCATGTGCATTCTCTTTATCTCCAGTTCATTTAACTTTCATTGATTGCCTACTATGCCTTAGGTACTGGTCTAGCGGCTAAGGAAATGAAACATAAATAACAGCAGCTCCCTCTCCTGAGAGAATTCGCAAGTGAGGAGGACAAACCCATAAACAGATGTTGTTGTTAGGTGCCAGTAGAGTCGGTTCCAACTCATAGCAACCCTACATACAACAGAACGAAACACTGCCCGGTCCTGCACCGTCCTCACAACGGTTGTTATGCTTGAGCTCATTATTGCAGCCACTGTGTCAATCCATCCCGTTGAAGGTCTTCCTCTTTTTCACTGACCGTCTACTTTACCAAGCACAATGTCCTTCTCCAGTTTGTTAGCTGCCGAACTCTTAACCATAAACAGATAAGTATAAAACAACATCGCTGGTGCAGTGATCAACTCCTAGGTATGATGTATCACCCCAAATGGGCAAACTTAACTTGTTTTTGGCTGCCTTTAGTTTCAAAATAAGATATTCTTTGTCCATAGCTTACCTATGTAGATTTCTAATTAGTGGACCCACACCCCTTTCTCTTGTCTCCAAGCCTCTGTTTTCTACTGAACTGAGATCAGAAAATCTTAACACTTTTCGTATCCCATGTTGAAAATTCTCTCTCTCTATATATATATCCTTCCAACTAAAATTTATAAAAATAATTATTATGTTTACGAAGGGAAAGGAGAAAGGAAAGAATGTACATATTTATTCTTCCATTCTCAGGCCTTCCCATTGTACACATGAAATCACTTTCTAAGTGCCCTCATATGGCAATATTGATAATATATTCCTATGATATTCCTTTCATACCTTATAAAATCATCAAGAATTTTGGAGAATATTTATCTCACTATCAACAGCTATAAAGATAATAGCAAATTACATTTCTATATCACTTCATACTATTCATGGCATTTTTATATAGATCTGAGCCCTGGGGAATAATTTTGTCCAGAGAAGATGTGCCATGTACAATAGGTAAAATATTTGGCAAATGCCACTCATGACAATGCTCCCCCCACAAAGACATTCCAAAGTGTTTAAGTAATTATTGTCATGTCGAAGAGCGCATACATGCTTCAGGTATGGTTGGTTGCTTTTATAAATGAGTTTTTCCACTTTCCATAGTTACATTAACAGACATTTCATCAAATTATATTTAAAGATTTGACAAGACAGGTCCTGTGTAAAGCAAGTTAGCTTAAATTTCCCAACCTCATCACACTGTGATTGGTCTAAATGTGGTGGGAGACAGAAAGGGCGGGATTAATCAGCTTGAACATTTGCAGAAAGTAATGAAATTTAATAATAAATAATTCCAAGAGGACTTGTTAAGCTGGAACATTATTATCAAACTGAACATACAAGTTGACAGCTGTACCAATAAATTCGAGAGCTGTGAACATTTACCACATAAAATAATGAAGGTCCTTTAAAAGGCCCTGCTGCTCTTGTCCTAAGAAAAAGATTTCTCCCTGAGTTTGTTTTCTTTCTTCGTCAAAAAGGAGGAAAGGGCGAAAAAGAAATTCTGGATTTGCTGTCAGATACACGCCTGAAAATAAATGCAAAAGATGTAAATAAGCTGTAAGAAAAAAAAAAAAATTTCTAAAGAAGTTTGTCATATTATCAGTGCTATCAAAATTAAGACTATAGATCTAACTGATCACAGCAATTTCCTTGAGGTTTTATATCTTATCAAACTGATATAGTGCTTTTGGGTTTTAGTTATAAACAGGAATATAAAAAGATTACTTAATCCCTAGATGATTCCAAATATAGAACTGAACACAAACTCATTATAGTTGCTACATTCAACATAATAATACTATGAACCAATAATTAAATATTATGCTTGAAGACAGATTATATTATTTTTGCAACTACCAATAACTTTCACAAAAGATAAAGGAAACAGACAAACTGTTAGATTTGTTTAGAATCTCATGTGGTGGAACATGGGCACATTTTGGCTTTAAATTGCCTTGAATTTAGAAATACCTACTGAGCAACTTCACATAGAGAACTGCCAGGATAGATGATTATGATTTAGCTATGCCAGTAGAGAATCAAATATATTATGGAAGCTATTGTATAAAAAATGAATTGGGCAAAGAGACATCCTAACGAGATCAATTTAGGTGTAACTGAACAAGCTCTGGCATCACTGAAAATAAACAACATCATCTCCTTAAAAGATTTTTTAAAGTCTGCATCAATATTTCTGGGGCTTCAAACAAAATATTTTTTTCTTGTATTGGATCCAATAAGCAGAAGTGAAAGAATGAGAAGGAAGTACCCTACTTCGACTTTTGGGTTTTCTTGTAAACATATTAAATTATGGAAGATCAAGCACCTATTTGCCAATTATGGTGACCAGCAAAACAAAAAGATATCTGGCTTGAATTGTATACAAATTCACATCCTGGATTTTCGGTTCAGGGCATCTTATACATCTTGCACTGAGTTTCTACACTAGATGTGTTGGACTAAAGCTGAGTTTTTAAAAAAATATTTTTGTAGGTCATTCAAATATTTGAATCTAGTAAGGAACACTTGTCAGCAGGGATTTTCTCTTTGTGTACTTTCTCAGTCATTTTTTTAACCTTACACTCACTGCCCTCTCCAGATGCCGTTTCCAGATTGCCAGCTCTTACCCAGGTCTATACATTGGTAGAGTTTGCTAGGGGTCACCAATATTCAGTTTTTCTCCTCTTCCAGGCACATGGAAGATAAGAGACCTCTGGGGTGAGTGGGCCCTGTAACTTGTTCTGGCCAAAAGACTGTGAGGTGGTGAAAAGCCTCTGTATGTTTTCCTGCTTGCTCCTGACCCTCCAAAGGTACTATATACATCTTCCAGATAGTTCAGCTACAAGTTGGCAAAGTCTCTATCACCTGGGTTCCTGGGTGAAAAAGAGCCCTCCACCCATTTGCTTTGTATATATAACATGAGTGAGGAAGAAATATGGTCATGTTAAACTGATAGATCTGCGGAATTGTTGACTACCAAGCAAAACCTAGCTTAGCCTAATTAATAATTGCCTTGACACTGGCTCGTTCCCACTACTATTCTTCCTATCAAAACTTTCCTCCTTTTAGCTGCTGCCCCATTAGATTAGAAAGATGTTAAAAATAACATTTACATGAAAATTATAACAAATATAGCTACCACTTGATGGTAGGAGTTGTCCCTGGGTGGTGTAAAGGGTTAACATGCTTGGCTGCTAACCTAAAGGTTGGAGCTGTGAGTCCATCCAGAAGTGCCTCAAAAGAAAGGCCCGGCAAACTCCAGGCCTATCCTATAGGGTTTCTATGAGTCGGAATCGACTTGACAACAAAGCGTTTTTGTTTTTTTTTTAATCGCTGGCTGGTTGTTGTTATTATTAGTTACTTTGGAGTCAGTTTCAACTCATGGTAACCCCATGTGTGCAGAGTAGAACTGCTTCATAATATTTTCAAAGCTGTGACCGTTTGGAAGCTGATTGCCAGGTCTGTCTTCCAAGACGTGTCTGGATGTGTTCAAATCACCAATCTTTTCACTAGTAATTGAGTGCTTAATCATTTGCGCCACCCAGGGAGTCCTTTGTTAGATGGTAAAAAAAAAGAAAAACAAAAAGCAAACCCGTTGCCTTAGAGTTGATTCAGACTCATAGTGACCCTATAGGACAGAGTAGAATCGCCCCATAGGTTTTCAAGGCTGACATCTTTACAGAAGCAGATTGCCACATCTTTCTCCCATGGTTAGTAGCTGAGTGCTTAACCACAGCACAACCAGGGCTCCTTGCTGGCTGGTAGAGAAGGATAATTTAGAGTTGAGAGCCTTTCCTTATTTGTGCCAAAGGTTCCAATAAAAATGCTAGTGCTTTGTGGACATCTCAGCCTTCCCCACTGGCTTGTTTCTGTGTGAGCTCAGGAGTCAGTTGCTTCTTAAATGGAAAACATTTCAAATTGTTTGAAGTAAAATGTATTCAAGTATTAATACGAAACATAACCATAACTGTAGTTTAGAAAGGTAAAGCATATGAGAAATGAGATATGGCATTGGCCCCTTGAGTGTATGAGAAGCAGGAATAGCCCCCAAGTTTTATGTTCCATGACAAGCAATATTTTATACACCAGAATTAATAAATGATAACATTTTGTCTTATTTGCTTCATGCTATTTTTTAAAGAAATAAAACATTATAGCCCTACCCTTCCACTCCTCCCCAAAGGTAATCATGTTTACAAGTTTTATGTATTTTTTATACTTTTAAAACACATGTAAGTATCTACAGACAGTATATGGTGTTTTATATGTATGTGTTTAAATAAATTACATAATGCTATCTCCAAGGAGCCCTAGTGGTGCAGTGGTTAAGCGCTCGGCTACTAACCAAAAGGTCAGTGGTTTGAATCCAGCAGCCTCTCTGCAGGAGAAAGATGTGACAGTCTGCTTCTGTAAAGATTTCAGCATTGGAAACCCTATGGGGCAGTTCTACTCTGTCCTGTAGGATTGCTATGAGTCAGAATTGACTTGGCAGCAGAGGGTAATGCTATCTTTCTATAGCATTCTAACTTGCTTTTTTTTAAAAAAAAATTAAGCATTATATTTTGAGATCTGTCATACTTATCCTTCCTTCTTTCCTCTCTCTCTTTTTCTTCGTGTGTTTTTAAGGATTATACCACAATTTATTTATTCAATTCATTAAATTTACTTGGGTAGCTTTGAAGTTTTCACTATTAAAATTAGTGCTCCAAGAAATATTCTAAGTTAAGTCTTCTTGTGAGAGTTTTTATCAGTTTGTTTTCGTTGAATTTTTTGTTTTATTTTTAGAGTATTTACATAGGAGTTGAACTGTTGGGCTGTAGATTGTACACATTGTCTATGTTATAAGGTATTGCCAAAATGTTTTCTTAATTGGCCCTATTCACACCCCAACCAGCAATGCATGAGAGTTACCTACATCCTCGCCGACACTTGGTGTTACAGACTTAGTTTTCTTTTTTTTGCCAGCCTGACTGGTGTGAAATATAATGTGTATAAGCATATTTTTACAGGATCGTGTTAACCGGCAACTCAAATGTCCTCTTCTGGTATTTGTCTGTTCAAATCCTTTGCCCATTTTACTGTTAGGCTGTGTTCTCATCATTGATTTATTGGAATTATTGAAATTTTCTTGATACAAATTCCTTCTGGGTGTTTCAAATGTCTTTTCTCAGTGTGTTACTTGTCCTGAAAATTTGTTTATGGTATATTTTGTGTACAGAAGTTTTAATTTTGATCTGGTCAAATTAATTGATATATTTCTGTATAGTTCTTGATTGTTTGGCATCCTAAGGTCATAAATATTTCCTAATTTTGTATTGAAGTTTTATCCACTAGCAATTTATATTTGTGTAGGTAGTGATTTTATTTTATTTTTATTAGTATTGTTTAATATGGGAAGTTAATGTCCACATACCATTTTTGAATAGTTTGTTCTTTGATAATTTATTTTAAATATCTACTTTATCATCTAAAAAGTTCACCTAAATGCACACTTTTGTGTCTGGGATTCTTATCTGGTTTCATTAATCAGTTTGTCTCTTTTTACTCCACTACAACATTGTTTTAATAACTATGACTATATCAAAAAATCATCATTTCTAGTGGATCAATGGAATGCTTTGTTCTTTTAAAAAAATGTTCTAGCTAGTCTTAGAACTTTGTTCTCCTATGTGGATTTAAGATCTGTTTGTCAAGGTATATGAAAAATCTTGTTGTGATTTTGATTGGAATTGCATTGCATTTATAGATGCTCATGACATTTTGGCTTGTCTACATAATACTGACATATTTAAATAAGAAATCAATACTTCTTTGGACCTTTAATGCTAAGCAACAAATAGCATGTATAAATCGCTTCGAAAACTGATGGTACTTTCAAGAGATGGGAACCTATGTTGGAAGTACTGTAGAAAGAAGAGCAGGTGGTGTTTAAAAATGGAAAGGAATTTGGAGAAGATTCAATTTTAAAAACGAAAATAGGGAAGGAAGAAAAAACGTAACTACAGCAGGAAATGAAATGACATCTTATCAGGTATGTAGGTGGGGGGAGGGGTGCTGGGAGGAAATCAGACAAGCATTGTGTGACTCTTCAACGTCCTGAAATGGAAACTTTTCTGAGTGTTTCCAAGTGCTAACCCTTTCCCACAAATAACCAATAAATGAATTTCAAAAACCATTGCCAAGTTCAGGCTCTAGAATCTGCCAGTTTAAAAGGCCTGTGCCAGTGCTTTCTTGTACAGCCCACTTCCCTCTGCCAGCTTCGTCGCTGATTGGATACTGATGGATAGCATCTCTCTGTTACACTGCAGCTCTTTATAAATAACAACGCAGCGATCTACCGCACAATGGCAATTCCTATTTTTGCAGCGATTGGACTGGCTGGAAACAAATGATTTCCCTAACAGCAGCCTTCAGATGGCTATAGTGAGCTGGGCCCATGTCTAATAAATGTGCCAACAAGGTATTAAAAAAAGATGTATATATTTTTATGACGACTGTGAACGCTTTAAGTACAAAGCGAATATACTATTTAAATTCACTAGTGCAGTTAATTATAAGTAAATAGTAATAATAAATAAATAAATAGAGTAAGCTGGTACCAGGGGAAATGTAAAGCACACTGCACATATTTGTTAGATAAACATTACTGTTTGGCATTAACAGATGTTAGTAGTTTTTGTGTCTAGTGTTTGCATTTATTATTATTTTGCAGGAATATTTCTATATTTTTTTCACAGACTAGTTTTAAAAAAAATGCCACAACAAGATTGACAATAGATTTTTATAGAGATGTAGTCACCACTAAATTCAATGACATTAAATGTCATTTATATCAACTGATTAAGGATTTTGGGAATAAGAATGCCGAGTGGCTAGCTAGATTAAAAGAACCAAAGAATAAATGCTACAACAAATTTACGGTAGAGGTTGTAGGAATTGTAGACTTTGGTAATTATTAAAGCTGCAAGGGCTTACATTGTCATTTCATCAATGTTTGCCATTTTACAGATCAGAACACCAAGTACCAGTTCTTCTCTAATTTGAAAGCCACACACAAGAGTGTTTTAATGTCACAGTGCAAGCCTCCCTCTTCCATCGTGTGGTGAGACCTCCTTTTACACAAGGAAACTATATGCGAACTGACAGAAGGCTTCGAAATTCTTGGACTCTGTCACATTGTCTTGCTTATAGGCTTTTGTAAATGTTCCTCCAGCTTAAAATACCATTTGCCCCACCACCTAATTCACCTCACTAACAAACAACATTTTTTGATAAACATAAAAATTAGTAACCTTTATCACATACTTTCTATATGCCAAGCACGGTTCTATGTTCGTGATATGACTTAATTCATTTAATCCTCTTATCAACCTGATGAAGTAGCTAATATTATTATCATCCCCATTTCATAGATGGGAAAATTGAGACACTGAAAGCTTAAATAATTTGTCCAGGAACACACAGCCAGATTACCAAGTTAAAACCCAGGCAATATATCTCCAGGACAGGATCATTTTTTTTTTTTAATTTAATAATGTATTTTTGTTGTGGTTGTTGAGAATATACACAGCAGAATATACACCAATTCAACAATTTCTATGTTTAATTCAGTGACATTTATTACATTATTTGAGTTGTGCAACTATTCTCACCCTCCTTTTCTGAGTTGTTCCTCCTCCATTAACATAAACTCACTGCCCCCTGAATTTCCTATCTAATTTTTCAAGTGGCTATTGTCAATTTGATCCCATATAGATAGATTCTAGGAATGCACAATGCTCAAGGCAGACATTCCTTACCAGTTAAGCTAAACTGTTTGTTTGATTTCAAGAAGACTTCAGGGGATATTTTTGGTTTAAGTTTTAAAGATTATATTAGGACAATGATTTTGGTGGCTCATCTAGCCTACATGGCTACAGAAAATATGGATTTCATGAAAATTTAAAATTCTGTTCTGCATTTACGCCCTTTTGATCAGGATTCTTCTATAGAATCTTTGATCAAAATTTCAGTAATGGTAGCTGGGCACCATCCAGTTCTTCTGGTCTCATGGCAAAGGCGGCAGTTGTTCATGGAGGCAATTAGCCACACATTTGATTTCCTCCTCCTATTCCTGATTCTCCTTCTTTCTCTGTTGCTTCAGGCAAATAAAGACAAGTTGTTGTATCTTGGATGGCCACTTGCAAACTTTTAAGACCGCAGGAACTACACAATGAGCTAAGAGAACAGAAGCACTAAACACAATATTAGGCCAATTAGCTGAGAGGTACCGTGAAATCATGACCCTAAACCTCCAAACCAAGGGACCAGACCCCATGAGGTATTTGATTGTACATAAGTAGCCTCAGCAGCTACTCTTTTTTTTGGCATGGTTGTAAATATATTTGTCACACAACCTTTGCCAATTCAACTTTTTGCAGGTGTACAATTTATTGACAGCAATTACATTAATTGTCTATGCAACCCTACCCTTAATCAATGCAATTTTACCTTCACCGTAAACCAAAACTCAATGCTCCATAAGCAGTAATCTGCCCCCTTTCCCTCCACTTCTCGACCCTGGTAACCATGAATAAACTTTTGTCTCTATATATTTGCCTATTCTTGTCTTTTTTATGTAAGTGAGGTCATAAAATATTTGTCCTTTTGTGATTGACTTATTTCACTCAGCAGGATGTCTATAACCCCCAGCCACATTGTGGCATGTATCAAGACTTGTCCATTTCTCTTTCTGGCTGAGTAGCCTATTCTATGTATGTACCACATTTTGTTTATCCACATATCTGTTGATGGACATTCAGGTTGTTTCCTTCTTTTAGCTATTGTGAATAGTGCTGCAATGACCATTGGTGTACAAGTCTCTGTTTGAGTCTCTGCTTTCAAGTCTTTTTGGTATATACAAAAGAGTGGAATTACTAGGTCATATGATAGTTCTAGTTTTTTGAGGAACCACCACATTGTTTTCCATAAGGGCTGTATCATTTTGCATCCCCACCAGGAACAGATAAAGGTTTCAATTTCCCCACATCCTCACCAAGATTTGTAATTTTCTGCTTTTTTTTTTTTTTTAATTCTTAGCAATCCTAGTGGGAGTGAAATTGTATCTCACTGTGGTTTTCATTTGCATCTCTCTGATAGCTAATGACATTGAGCATCTTTTTATGTGTTTGGTGGCCATTTGGATGTCCTCTTTGGTGAAATGTCTGTGCAAGTCTTGCCCATTTTGATTGGATTATTTGTCTTTTTGTTAAGTTGTTGATGTTTTATGTACAATTTGATTATTAGATTCTTATAGGATATATGGTTTCCAAAGATATTGCCCCAGTTGATATGCTGCTTACCTTTTCGCTTTTTTGGTAAAGGCTTTTGATGAACAAAGGTTTTTAATTTTTATGAGGTCCCATTTATTTATTTTATCTTTTACTGTTTGTACTTTTGTTAATTATATCAGATAACCCACTGTTAAAAGCTAGAATAGACAGCCTTGACCCTGCATTTTCTTCTACGAATTTTATGGTTTCAGTCTTCATATTTAGGTCTTTAATCCATTTTGAATTTGTTTTTGCGTATGTTGTGAGTCTTGGATTCAGGACAGGATCTTTTAATCTCTATGTTACATGGTCCCACTTTCCCTTGAAACTTCACTTGCTCTTGAAACTCTTCTACCCAGGGAACTTCTTTTCTGAGCATGCACAGCACCACAATGTATCTTATCCTACATGGTGCTTATTAATAGGTATAGTCATTGTCTCTCTTATTGTGGGTTTCTTGATGACAATAAGCAGCATAACATAATGTTAAGAACTGGAATTTGGGATTGTACAGATCTAGATTTGAATCTCAGCTCTGTCACTTACTCATATGTGACCTTGGCAAATTACGTTACCTATCAGAGCTCAGTTTTTCTCATCTGTAAAACGGGGATAATAACAGTTGCTTCATCATAATGTTATGTTAGGAGTATTAAGTGATATTTGGCATTAAAGTACAAAATTGCTCAATATAGATTAGCTATTATAATAGCTATTATCTGTATTCTCCAAGCTTTGTACTGTTCTAGTGGTAGATTCATATTTATTGCATAAACAGAGCTATAAGGGGAACAGGTAACTAGATTGGATTCTGAATTTACCAACTAGTGACATATTTGTTTTGTGAACTCAGAGGCTTAACCTTCAACATAGAAAACTATCCCTTCCTTAGTTATGTTATCTTGAAGCATGGAGTCCTTCTCGGCAATGTACTTAATTATCTTAGCCAGCACATCAATTCAGGCTACCTAGTATATTATTTAGAGCATGTCATGGATTTAATTACGTCCCCCCCAAAATATATGTCAACTTGGTTAGGCCATGATTCCCAGTATTGTGAGGTTGTCCTCCATTTTGTGATTGTAATTTTATGTTAAAGAAACATTAGGATGGGATTGCAACACTCTTACTAAGGTCACATCCCTGATCCAGTGTAAAGGAAGTTTCCCTGGGGTGTGGCCTCCACCATCTTTTAACTTAAAAGAGATGAAAGGGAAGTGAGCAGAATGGGGTGAACTCATACCACCAAGAAAGCAGCACCAGAAGCAGAGCGCGTTCTTGGGACCCCGGTCCCTGCGCCTGAGAAGCTCCTGGACCAGGGGAAGATTGACGACAAGGCTCTTCCTCAAGAGCTGACAGAGAGAGAAAAAGGCTTCCGCTGGAGCTGACACCCTGAATTTGGACTTTTAGCCTACTTTACTGTGAAGAAATAAATTTCTCTTTGTTAAAGCCATCCACGTATGGTATTTCTGTTATAGCAGCACTAGATAACTAAGACAGAGCACATGGCGTGGATGTGTTTTTTCCACTTTGTAGTTTTGGGCACTGAAGGCAGGATAGACATTGAGAGAATTTGGTCCTTTAAATAGCTCCTGAAGGAGAGGGAAGCAGTCTTTGAGGAGTGGCGATCCTCATGAGTCGCTGTGTGACCTTCAAGGTATTAGTCTAGTTTTGCCTTAGAAAAAAAAGAAACAAAACTACAAAACTCTTGTTTTCTTACATCCATTGCCTTGTGTGTGTGTGTGTGCTTGCGTGCGCTTGTACATGTAGAGGCGTGGCTCATACATCACCTTTGTCTGTAAGGATTGGGGAGTTGGCTTAGAATGCACAGAGCTACAGTGGTAGGTGGGAGTTACAGTGTCTGTGATTTCTACCTTTAAAAAGATGAACTTATAAAACTGGGAGTTATGTAAGCACACAAAGAAACAAACGTGCAAGCAAGCAAAAAGACAATGGCCTTTCAAAAGAATTAAGCTGTTCACAAGGAAACCCGTTATAGATCCAGTGTCAAAGTACAAGGGAATCACCAGTGTCCCCAGTATCAGTGTCCCCGTGCACTTAGAAGTTATGATGATCATGGCAGTGTAATCAGGTACCCAGATAAGTGAGGTACCTCCACCAGGATTTTTCTGAGAGTATTGGCGGAGGAAAGATTTTGTCAGGCACAATATCTTAGTTTGTGGAGGAGAGTCGCTTGTAAATCTCCATGGCCAATCTATTCTCTGCATATCAGTCAGAATAACCTTTCAGAATTAGAAAATATACTATCATGTCCCTATTTAACACCCTTCAATGGTGCTCCATTGCACTTGGAATACAATATAAAGTTACTAGGACAATCTACCAGGTCCTCTGGGATTCAGGCTCTGCTTCCCTTTGCAAAGTGTCCATTCCTCTCCTCTCAGAGTGCTACAGACCTAGGGGCCTTCTCAAAGTCCTGCAATACGACCCATATTTTTCCCACTTCTGGGTTGGCACACGTGCTGATCCTTCTATCTTGAACATTCCTTCCTCCCCCAGATTTATGCATGAATAGTTCCTTGTCATCTTTTAGATCTCATTTAAATGTCATCTCAGAGAGGCCTTCTCCGCCCACTCTCCTCCATGTCCTATTCTCTATCGCTATGTCTTTTTCATAATTTTAAATTGCTTATACTTGCTTGTGGTATTTCTTCTTTATTAGACTGTAAGTTCTAAAAGGGACCCTAATGTGCCTTGCTCATTACTGTATACCCAAGCTTACTGCTTGAAACATAGTATGCAGGTGGGTTGAATTAGTTGGTTGAATGAAGAATGAATGACTGAATGAATTGGTAGTTCTACTGTAGTCTCATAAAGCTCTATTGGATGAATTGATCACATAGATGGGAGCCCCAAACCCAGAGCTCCATCAGTTTATGAGGGTCCACCAATTCATGACTCTGCCTTTTTTCCTTGCTATGGCAGAATGGTGGGTGCTGGAAGCCATTTTGGGGAAGAACTGCAACTAAGTCTAGAGGGGTGGGGATGAGATGAGGTCAATAAGGTGGATCATGTAGGACCTTTGGGCTATGGTTAGGAATTTGAATCTTTTTCCAAAAAAGAGCAAGGGGAAGCCTTTGAAGTGCTTTAATCACGGAATTGATATGATCTTATTTATATTTTTAAAGGATTACTGTTGTAAAAAGAAGGGGTTATAAAGGGATTATGAATGAAAGCAGGGACTTATCAGATTGGAGAGTACTATTAGACATGTATTTCCATTTATGATAACACAACTCAGCAAAATATATTGAGTAACATCTACGTGCCAGGCACTGACCAGAAATAAAAAGTGGTGTTGCTGGATTTCATCAACTACATTACTGGATTTTTCTAAAGGGACAAAATTGTCATATTTTTCAAAATTGATTTCTTCATTCATTTTCAATTTCCTTTCCATGATTAGCTAAATCAAAAGCAAATGTCTGGGGTCCTTTTAACCTGCTCACCTCGAACCCTCCTTCTCCTTCTGAACAGATCTGTAATTTCCCAAAGCAGTGCGTGGTTGTGGCATATAGCACTTATCCCGAAGAAGCAGGTTCTGCTGGGGGTTCATGCTTGAGTCCTTTTTTCTTATCTTTCTCAAATGGCCGAAGTTAACCGATTTGAAAGGGCCTCATTTTAAATTACATTCATTCAGTGAAAACAGAAATTAACACTTAGAGACATCTATATGCTAATGATTGTAGCTCAGGGAATTCACTTCTAACCTTTTCAAAAGGCGCTGGTAAAGAGTCATTTCACTTGAAAGCAACTTAGTAAAACTGGTAGATTAATTAAATACCATACAATTTCTTTAAAAAAAATCTTTATTTCATTTATCTTTTATGCCATTATTTTTTCTTTTTCCATGAGCTACCTTGGCTCAGATCATGCCTTCTAGGACACATTATTTAGCAGCTTATTTCACGGGAATAATGCAGAATCCAGGATGGTAATGTAATGCTATGAGTTTAGAAGATAGTAAGAGAACAAAAGCCAAACAAGGAAATCTGTTCCGGAGGCTTCCCCTAGCTCATGTCTCAGCTTTGAGCAAATTTTTAAAAAGTGTTCTTTCCTCGGTCAGTGAAGCGCTGGGAGGGGGCACAAGTCTGGGGTTGGTGAATGGAGTTGGGGCTCAAAGCTCCCACTTGTCTAGTCAGCCATCTGCCCTTGTACAGTGAACAAATTGCACTACTGTACATGGTGTCCCTTAGTGGCCCTATGTCTTATCTCTCTATCTTATCGGTATTTACTTATCTTCATCCTTGTTTTCCTAGGTCTTTAAATTTTATTATTGGGAGAAGCAAACTTTTCCCCAGTCTGTCCAATTCCCTGAAGAACAAACTCTACTAAGGATTTTGGAGTAGGATACATTTTTTTTTTTTTTTTTTTTTCCAGCTGCATGAAGGGGAGGTCGTGTATCTGAATAGAGCAGCCATTTTAGATGATAGTCAAAAGAATTTAGTGCTGTTTTTACACCCAACATATTGCTCCTGTCTTCTGAATAAGCAGCAAGAACAGTACATTTTAAGGTTTGAGGCTTTGCAGTCAGACCTGTTTGTTAATTCTGGCTCTGCCTGCCATTTATTAGTTGTGTGACTGAGCAAATAGTTCACCTCTTTGAGCCCCAGTTTCCTCATCTGTAAAAAGGATACAATAACACTTGCTGGGAGGATTAAATGACATTCAAAGCGGTTAGTAAGATGCTGGGCACCGAGTAAGTGCTCAATGGAAAGTAATGCCTGGAATGATAAGGATACTTTAAAGAAACAAACATTGGGGAAAAAAATGTTACTTTCAGAAGCTGTATCCCAGAAAATAATACCCAAATTAAGCTAGAAGAAAGGACCTCAAATACCTGAACTGACAATATTGTGCAACCCTCGCTGAATATTCTTTATTTGTGCATCCCTCATACATTACCTCTTGACCCACGTCCTTAAAAGCGGCACTCTGATCCCCAAAAGTGAATCACATCAATAAATTAGGCCATGATATGCTTATTTTATTATTTTTGTTTTATTTATTTAGGATCCCTGGTGGCACAGTGGTTAAGTGTTCAACTGTTAATGAAAAAATCAGCAGTTCGAATCCATCAGCCACTCCTTGGACACCCTATGTGGCAATTCTACGCTGTCCGATAGGGTCACTATGAGTTGGAATCCGCTTGACAGCAATGGATTTGGTTTTTATACATTTATTTTAAATTCTTCCTCCTTTTTTAACAGCTGCAAAATTAGGTAAGTTTCGACATATATTTATACCCATAAAACCATCATCACAAGAAAAACATTGAACATATCCATCACCCCCAAAAGTCTCCTTGTGCTCTTTTGTAATCCGTCCCTCTGCACTCTCTGAGGACCATCTACCCTGCACTATTCCCCTCTCCATCCCCAGACAACCACTGATCTGCTTTCTGTCACCATACATTAGTTTACATTTAAAAAATTTGTATATATAATGGAATCAAACAGTATGTAGTTTTGGGGGAAGGGAGGGAGTCTGACTTGTTTTATTCAGCATAAATATTTTGAGTTTTATTTTTGAGGAAAACATTTTGATCCCAGTGAAAGCATTTCTATCTGAGCAGCATCCGTGTTTTTGTGTATGCCAACAATTTATTCCTTTTTATTGATGAGTTGTATTCCACTGTATGGATATATCACAATCTGCTTATCCATTCACTTGTTGATGGACATTTAGGTTGTTTCCAGTTTTTTTCTACTGAAAAAAAAATTGTTATGAACATTCAAACACATTTTTTGGTATGGAAGTAAGTTCTGTTTCTCTTAGCGTAATATCTAGGAACGGAATGACTAGATAATATACTCTTCACCTTTTTAAGTAACTGCCAAATTGTTTTTCAAAGAGGTTGTGCCATTTTACGTTCTCTTCAGTAGTATATGAGAGTTCTTCTTGTTCCATATCCTCACCAATGTGGTTGGTCTTTTTAACTTTAGCCATCCTAAAGTGATGGTATCTCAAAGTGATTTTAATTTTACTTTCTCTAATGACTATCATGGAGCTCTGATGGCACAGTGGTTAACCAAAAGGCTGCTAACCAAAAGGCTGGCAGTTTGAATTCACCAGCTGCTCCTTGGAAACTCGATGGGGCAGCTCTACTCTGTCCTATAGGGTCACTATGAGTCAGAATCACCTTGATGGCAAAGGGTTTAATGACTATCGTATGCTTATTTGCCATCACATATCCTTTTTGGAGAAGTGGCTGTTCAAATATTTCCCCCGTTTTTATATTGGATTGTTTGCTTTCTTATTATTGAATTTTGAGAGTTATTTATATATTTTGAATATAAAGTCTTTATCAGAAACGTGATTTGCAAATATTTTCATCCTCTCTGTGACTGGTCTTTCATTCTCTTTACAGTTATCTTTTAAAAAGAATTTCTTAATTTCAATGAAGTCAATTGTATCTATTTTTTCTTTTATGGATCTTTGCCAAACCCACTGTTAAAACAATTTCTCCTATATTTTCTTCATTAATTTTTATAGGTTTAGGTTTTACAATTAGGTCTATGATCCATTCTGAGTCAATTTTTTAATATGGTGCATCAATGGTCAGTTTTTTGGATATCAATAATTGCCCCAGCACCATTTGTTGAAAACACTAACCTTTTCCCTTTGAATTGCTTTTGTGTCTT
This sequence comes from Trichechus manatus latirostris, assembly GCF_000243295.1. Classification (NCBI taxonomy): domain Eukaryota; kingdom Metazoa; phylum Chordata; class Mammalia; order Sirenia; family Trichechidae; genus Trichechus; species Trichechus manatus. The sequence goes on from NW_004443973.1 coordinate 20,113,350, forward strand.
AGCCAAAAATCAGTTGGTCATATATGCAGGGATATATTTCTGGACTCTCCATTCTGCTCCATTAATCTATTTGTCTATTTTTTTAGGGCTGTGGTATATTTTGTAGCCTGTTAACTCTTGAGACAGTTTGTTGGGTACAATTCCATCACTCTCCCCCTCTTTCCATGTATCTCAATTGGACAACTCAGTTTAATATTCTCTTAGAGTGAAATTTAGCCAGTGGTTTAAAATTTACCTAAAGCCTCTCTCTCTTCCCTTTCCCAGTATCATTCTCCCAAATTTTCATTTTTATTTGGTTTGTGCTTTTTGGGGGGGATGGGAATATGATGGAAATAACCTTAACAAACCTCTATAAATTGGCATAAATCTTCAAGTTGCTCTCAGTGAGGTGGGAAGTTGGAGTGGAAAAATTAAACACAGAGCCCAAAAAAAAACCACCAAACCCTTTCTAAAGGATTCCTGCTGATAATAGTGTCCATTTCTAAGTTATATCTAATTTTTCTCATCCTCTGCTGTATGTACAGAGGGAAAATGTTCACTTTAAAAGTAACTTCAGGCATGACATTAGGGGTTCTTGAAAGCAGAGGTAGGCCAGAAATCCCAGGGCCAGGGCCAGTTGAGCCTGCTTGAGAACAGGGCTTTTTCAGGTAGGATTCAACTTGTAAATCCTAGCTGTCAAACTGTGAAGGACACTTCTTCAGAAGAGGAAGAAACCAGCCTAAGGGAGGAGTTAGGAGAGTGTGTGCATTGCAAACTGTAAGGCAGAGAAGGCGGTTATCAGGGCTTTTAATAGGTCCAAGCTGATTGGTGAGTTCCTTGTTGATGTTAATGAGGCTATTTTTATACTGATAGCTATATTATTTCCAGCAATTGTCATGGTTACACGGACAAAAGAAGAAGGTGAATGGTAAACTTTCTGAATAAAGGAGATGGCATGAAATTGGAATCATTTAATCATTTATTCTAACAACAAAAACAGGTCCTTTCTAAGACGAGTTAATGCACTCTGTTTTATCCTCCAGGATATAATCTTCCACTGACATCAGTCTCCTCATCTGTTAAAATGAGGAGGTTGGACTAGATGATCTCTAAAGTCCCTTCCAACAGTGAAAATTCTGTGATTATTTAATCTATTTCTTAGTGACTGTACGTTTTGCATTTACTAGATGTAGAAAAGGAAACAAAGGGAGCTTTTAATTTGGAAAATTTGAAATTTTATTTGCATCACAAACTGGAATTCAAAAGAGAGATGGAGTGGAGATGTTTGAATTAGAGAATTTGATCTCTCATACATTTTGGACTACATATAGTAACCTGTTTATTTAGTGACACATTGTGGGGCCACCAAAGCATTAAAAAGTCCTAAGAGAGAGGGCTGACATGTCGTGAAGTTGTTAACCAATGTCATAAAACAATATATGTACTGAGTGTTTAATGAGAAACTATTTGTTCAGTAGCCTTCACCTAAAGTACATTAAAAAAAAAAAAAAGTCCTACTAGCCAGAGGTTACAGGTACAATTTGATATTTGTGATAGGTTAAACCTTCTCCCAAGAAGAATAACCTGATATTTGCTAATTCCAACCCTTTTTCAAGATAATTGTCATTCACAATTTGGCAGAACGCATCAAGGTGTTATGGTAGATGTGGTTCTCTCTTGCCATTTGTGAAAACTGTGCCTGATTAAACCAGGGTTTGATCTCATCTCTGACTTGAGTATATCCTATCGAGACATTAAATAAATGGATCAGAATTTTGTGACTAGGGGGCCAAGATGGTGGAGTAGTCAGAAGCTTCCAGTGGACCCTCTTATAACAAAGACCTGAAAAAACTAGTGATTCGATTATATATGGCAATCTGGAAGCCCTGAACATCAAAGGCAGAGTTGAGGAACCGGAAGGAGTGGCAGGGGGAAGGGGAGAAGGTTCGGAAGCAGAGAGGAGTTTCCAGACCTGACCCAGCAAGAGCCTGAGCCCTTCAGGCCTGAGCAGCTCATGGGTGAGTGGTAAAGCAGGCAAGCAGCCATGCTCGGGAGGTGCATTTTCAACACCAGGAGAGACCCACCACCAGAGAATCTACACAGCCACCCAGAACCTGTGAGAAGCAGCCCTTGATCAGGTGAAAGATAAGTAATTGCGTACGGCTTACCACGCGGATCAAAAACACCGCTCTTAGGGAAAAACCTCTCTCCCATTTACCGCCCCGCTCCCTGCTCTGCAATGGCTCCCAGACCAGCTTCAGCAATTGTCGAGTCTCCTGGGCTAGAAGTAGGATTTGTCACACGCCTGGAGCTATACTCCCTGCCTTGGAGAGTGAACGAATTAACAAATGGGAAAAAATAAACTGCCAGCTCCGCTAAGCCAGGAACCCAGGGTAGTCACAGCTCCTTTGCCTAGGCACAGGCATAAGGGATCCACAGACTTTGAGTGCTTTGCCCCTGCATAGACTTGTGTGGGCTCATCTCAACAGTGTAGGCCCTCATTACTGCATTACAAAAGGGTATATACTGGAACTCTAACTTCAACTGTTTCAGCTGTGAAGTGGTAGGTTCTTGACATTTAACACTGCTCTGCCAATTAAGCAGGGCCTTCACCTACCCACATCAGGGGCCTGAGGACCAGTGGCTCCACCTATATCACCTAGCCACCTGCAATAGGGGCCTATGAATAAGAGATGCCCCCCAGTCCTTACAGCCAACAGCATTAAGTGCTCATAGTCAGGCTGCAAAATCCACCCACTGACTCACTCTAGGGAACAAGAACACACCTTACTCCTGGACACTCAGGGGTGGCCGTCAGCCCTCTGCCTTGTTCAGAGTGTGTCCCCCTGCTGCAGCTAGATGCCTGTGCCTACACCAATCACCCATGCCTGTCTGGGACTGTAAGTGAGAGCCT
>NW_004443973.1:20116546-20119951 GCF_000243295.1 Trichechus manatus latirostris
ACAATAAAATTTCAGAATTAGACAACTCAATAGAAAGTCATAGGAGCAGAATTGAGGCAATGGAAGTCAGAATTAGTGAGATTGAAGATAAAGCACTTGACACCAACTTATTTTAGGAAAAATTAGATAAAAGGATTAAAAAAATGAAGAAACCCTAGGAATTATGTGGGACTCTATCAAGAGGAATAACCTACAAGTGATTGGAGTACCAGAACCGGGGCGGGGGGCAGGGGCGGATAACAGAAATTATGGACAGAATTGTTGAAGATTTGTTGGCAGAAAACTTCCCTGACATCATGAAAGATAACGAGATATCTATCCAAGATGCTCATCAAACCTCACACAAAGTAGATCCCAAAAGAAAGTCACCAAGACATATTATAATTAAACTTGCCAAAACCAAAGATAAAGAATTTTAAGAGCGACTAGGGATAAATGAAAAGTCATCTACAAAGGAGAGTCAATAAGAATAAGCTTGGACTACTCAGCAGAAACTATGTGGGCAAGAAGGCAATGGGATTACATATATAAAGCCTTGAAGGAAAAAAACTGCCAGCCAAGAATTATATATCCAGCAAAACTGTCTCTCAAAAATGATGGTGAAATTAGAGCATTTCCAGATAAACAGAAGTTTAGGGAATTTGCAAAAGCCAAACCAAAATTACAAGAAATACTAAAGGGAGTCAGCAAACACAAAATCAACAACAATGAAAAAGATGAAAAGAAAATACGTAAAGAAAAATGACTCAACACAGAAAATTAAGTGGAACAAAGAAACTGTGAACAACAAACAAAAAAGACATAAAAATGACAGCACTAAACTCATACCTATCAATAATTATGCTGAATGTAAATGGACTAAATGCACCAATAAAGAGACAGAAAGTGGTAGATTGGATAAAAAAACACGATCTGTCTATATGCTGCCTACAAGAGACACACCTTAGACTTAAAGACACAAACAAACTAAAACTGAAAGGATGGAAAAAAATATATCAAGCAAGCAACACTCAAAAAAGAGCAGGAGTGGCAATATTAATCTCTGACAAAATATACTTTAAAGTAAAATCCACCACAAAGGATAAGGAAGGACACTATACAGCGGTAGGACATAACTATAATAGATATTAATGCACCTAACGACAGGGCTCCAAAATACATAAAACAAACTCCAACAGCCCTGAAAAGAGAGATAGATAGCTCCACAATAGTAGTAGGACACTTCAACACACCACTTTTGGTGAAGGACAGAACATCTAGAAAGAAGCTCAACAAAGACACGGAAGAGCTAAATGCTACAATCAACCAACTTGATCTCATCGACATACACTGAACACTCCACCCAACAGCAGCAAGTACACTTTCTTTTCAAATGCACATGGAACATTCTCCAGAATAGACTGCATATTAGACCATAAAGCAAGCCTTAACAAAATCCAAAGCATCGAAATATTACAAAGCATCTTTTCTGACCATAAAGACATAAAAGTAGAAATCAACAACAGAAAAAGTAAGGAAAAAAAATCAAACACATGGAAACTGAACAACACCTTGCTCAAAAACTACTGGGTTGTAGAAGAAATTAAAGATGGAATAAAGAAATTCATAGAATCAAATGAAAATGAAAACACATCCTACCAGATCCTTTGGGACACAGCAAAAGCAGTGCTCAGAGGTCAATTTGTAGCAATAAACACACACATCCAAAAAGAAGAAAGGACCATAATCAAAACATTAACCCTACAACTGGAACAAGTAGAAAGAGAGCAGCAAAACAAGTCTTCAGGCGCCAGAAGAAGGGAAATAATAAGAATCAGAGCAGAATTAAATGAAATAGAGAACAGAAAAACAATTGAAAGAGTTAACAAGACCAAAAGCTGGTTCTTTGAAAAGATCAATAAAACTGATAAACCATTGGTCAAACTGACAAAAGAAAAACAGGAGAGGAAGCAGATAACCCGTATAGGAAATGAGATGGGTGATATCACAATAGACCCAACTGAAATTAAAAGAATCAAAGCAGAATACTATGAAAAACTGTACTCTAACAAATCTGAAAACCTAGAGGAAATGGACAAATTTCTAGAAACTCACTACCTATGTAAACTAACACAAACAGAGGTAGAACAACTAAATAAACTCATAACAAAAGAAGAGATTGAAAAGGTAATTAAAAAACTCCCAACAAAACAAAGCCCTGGCCCAGATGGCTTCACTAGGGAATTCTACCAAACTTTCAGAGAAGAGTTAACACCACTACTACTAAAGGTATTTCAGAGCATAAAAAAGGATGAAATACTCTCAAACTCATTCTATGAAGCTGGCATAACCCTGATACCAAAACCAGGTAAAGACACCATAAAAAAGAAAATTACAGACCAATATCCCTCATGAACACTGATGCAAAAATCCTCAACAAAATTCTAGCTAATAGAATTAAGCAACATATCAAAAAATAATTCACCATGATCAAGTAGGATTTATACCAGGTATGCAGGGATGGTTCAACATTAGAAAAACAATCAATGTAATCCATCACATAAATAAAAGACAAGAACCAGTGATCTTATCAATTGATTCAGAAAAGGCATTCAACAAAGTCCAACACCCATTCAAAATAAAAACTCTCAACAAAATAGGAATAGAAGGGAAATTCCTCAATATAATTAAAGTCAATTATACAAAGCCAACAGCCAACATCATCATCTGAAAGCATTCCCCTTGAGAACGGGAACCAGACAAGGATGCCCTTTATCAGCACTCTTATTCAAAGTTGTGCTAGAGGTCCTAGCCAGAGAAATAAGGCTAGGAAAAGAAATAAAGGCATCCAAATTGGTAGGGAAGAAGTCAAAGTATCTCTATTAGCAGATGATATGATCTTATACACAGAAAACTCCAAAGTATCCACAAGAAAACTACTGGAACTAATAGAAGATTTCAGCAAAGTTTCAGGATACAAGCTAAACATACAAAAATCAGTTGGATTCCTTTACACCAACAAACAGAACCTCAAAGAGGAAATCACCAAATCACCCTTTACAATAGCCCCCAAGAAGATAAAATACTTAGGAATAAATCTAACCAGAGACATAAAAGGTCTATACAATGAAAACTACAAGACACTACTACAAGAAACCAAAAGAGGCATGCATAAGTGGAAGAACATACCTGCTCATGGATAGGAAGACTCAACATTGTGAAAATGTCAATTCTACCCAAAGCAATCTACAGAAACAATGCAATCCCAATCAAAATTCCAACGGCATTTTTTAATGAGATGGAGAAACAAATCACCAACTTCATGTGGAAAGGGAAGAGGCCCTGAATAAGTAGAGCATTACTCAAGAAGAAGAATAAAGTGGGAAGCCTCACATTACCTGATTTTAGAAACTATTATACCACCAC
>NW_004443973.1:20120051-20144562 GCF_000243295.1 Trichechus manatus latirostris
CGTTAATTGGGGAAAAGACAGTCTCTTTAACAAATGCTGCTGGCATAACTGGATATCCATCTGCAAAAAACTGAAACAAGACCCATACCTCACACCATGAACAAAAAATAATTCAAAATGGATCAAAGACTTAAATACAAAATCTAAAACGATAAAGATCATGGAAGAAAAAATATGGACAATGCTAGGATCCCTAACACATGGCATTCATGTAATACGAACCATAAGTAACAATGCACAAGCACCAGAAGAGAGAATAGATAAATGGGAGCTCCTAAAAATCAAACACTTATGCTCATTAAAAGACTTCACCAAAAGAGTCAAAAGACAGCCTACAGATTGGGAAAAATCTTTTGGCTATGACAAATCTGATCAGTGTCTAACCTCTAAAATCTACAATATACTGCAGAACCTCAACAACAAAAAGACAAATAACCCAGTTAAAAAATGGGCAAAGGATATGAATAGGCACTTCACCAAAGAAGATATTCAGGCTGCTAACAGACACGTGAAGAAATGCTCACGATCATTAGCCGTTAGAGAAATGGAGATCAAAACTACAAAGAGATATCATCTCACCCCAAGAAGGCTAGCATTAATTCAAAAAACACAAAATAGTAAATGCTGGAGAGGTTGTGGAGGGACTAGAACACTTATGCACTGTTGGTGGGAATGTAAAATGGTACAACCACTTTGGAAATCGATTTGACGCTTTCTTAAAAAGCTAGAAATAGACGTACCATATGATCCAGCTATCCTGCTCCTTGGAATATATCCTAGAGAAATAAGAGCCATCACACGAATAGATATATGCACACCCATGTTCATTGCAGCTCTGTTCACCATAGCAAAAAGATGCAAACAACCTAGGTGCCCATCAACAGACAAATGGATAAACAAATTGTGGTATATCCACACAATGGAATACTACACAATGATAAAGAACAACGATGAAGCCGTGAAACATTGTATAGCATGGTGGAAGCTGGAACTTATTATGCTGAGTGAATTTAGTCAGTCACAGAAGGACAAATATTGTATAAGATCACTATTATAAGAACACAAGAAAAGGTTTAAACACAGAAGAAAACTTTCTTTGATGGTTATGAGGGTGGGGAGGGAGGGTGAGGGTTATTTACTAACTAGGTAGTAGATAAGAATTATCTTAGGTGAAGGGAAGGACAGCATACAGTACAAGGGAAGTCAGCACAACTGGACTAAACCAAAACTAAGAAGTTTCCTGAATACAATCAAACACTTTGAGGGACAGAGTAGCAAGGGTAGGGGTCTGGGGGACCATGCTTTCAGGGTACATCTAGGTCAATTGGCACAACAAAGCTTATTAAGAAAATGTTCTGCATCCTACTTTGATGAGTGGTGTCTGGGGTCTTCAAAGCTTGCAAGCGGCCATCTAAGATACATCAATTGGTCCCAAGCACCTGGAGTAAAGGAGAATGAAGAACACCAAAGACACAAGGAAAGTATTAGCCCAAGAGACAGAAAGGGCCACATTAACCAGAGACTTCATCAGCCTGAGACCAGAAGAACTAAATGGTGCCTGACTACCACCAATGACGGCCCTGACAGGGAACATAACAGTCCCAGATGGAGCAGGAAAAAGGTGGGGTGCAGAACTCAAATTCTAGTAAGAAGACCAGACTTAATGGTCTGACTGAGACTGGAGGAACCCCAGAAAGCATGGCCCCTGGATTCTCTATCAGCCCAGAAGGAAAACGATTTCTGAGGCCAACTCTTTGGACAGAGATTGGACTGGACTGTGGCACAGGGAGTGATACTTGTGAGGAGTATTCCTCTTGGCTCAAGTAGATACAGGAGACTAGATGGGTGGCTTCTGTCCAGAGGTGAGATGGGAGGGTGGAGAGGGTTAGGGAGCTGGTTGAATGGACATGGGGAGTCAGGGGTGGAAGGGAGGAGTGTGCTGTCACAGTATGGGGAGAGAATTAGAGTCACATAACAATGTATGTATAAATTTTTGTATGGGAAAAAAAGAATTTTGTGAATAGACAGTAATCTACAAGTATGTTATTGATACTGTTTCATATTTGGACCACAGATGGTCAGGACTTATTTTATTTAATAACTTTTTCACATCGGTAGTGTCCATAGAGAATGATCATATTGTGGAATCAACTACCTAAAGGTCTTAGCTTACTGATCCTCTATTTTCATTTATAAAATCACCTAAAATTCTTCCAGTCTCTACCTACCATTTTAGGAAAAAGGATAAAAATTTTACATTCTATATATATACAGTTTTATCATTAGCACAGAGAACTATTGGTAACCCTATACTCAAGGAATTTATAATCTACTTGTATGGATAAGACCTTAAAAGCTAATTAGCACTGCAAGGTAATTGCCATTGGTGGAGGCCTGGGAAATAGGAAGCAATCGTATGGCATGATGTTTAGTGTGTGTCAGTTGTTGTGTATACCATCATTTTGTAGGCATAGTGACATCATTCCTGGTCTATGGAATAAAACAAACAGATTCAAGGGATTAAAAAACAGAAGAAAAGAAAAACCATGGTTACCCATCTAGTACGCTTCTGATCTGGGGTTTGAATGCTGGTTAATCTGACAGCAAGGCCTGTCTTCTTCCCTTTGCCCTAGGGATGGCAAACTGATTTCATCTTACCCGTCGATTCAATGCTGAGCAAGTGATGGCACTAACTAGCGTGTTGACTGAGACAGTTTCTGAGAGCATATCCGGGATCAGAGGGAGAAAGTGCCTTTGTCTATTATTTGGCATGTGGTGCAAATTCTTGATATTTGACATACTTGCTGTATTAGTTTCCTAGGACTGCCGTAACAACATACCACAAAGTGTTTGGTCTTAGACACCAGAACTTTATTGTTTCACTGTTCTGGAGGCTAGAAGTCTAAATTCAAGGTGTCAGCAGGGCCATATTCTCTCTGAAGGCTCCAGGGGAATATCCTTTCTTGTTTCTCTCAGCTTCTGGTAGCTCCAGGCTTCCTTGGCTTTCAGATACATTTTTCCATGGCCATCCTTCCTCTCTCTGTGTCTTGTCTTTTATAGGACACCAGTGAGACTGGGTTAGCACCCACCTACTCCAGTGTGACCTCATGCTCATTTAACTGATAACATCTTCAAAGACGTCATTTCAAAACAAACTCATATTCACAGATACTAGGGGTTAGGACTTCAGCATATCTTTCTGAGGGACACAATTCAATCCATAACACTTGTCCTAGATTCTACTGGTCAAATGAGTGGCACATATCCAAATTATTGGAGAAATGCAAAGAAAGGAGTCTGTGGTAATCAGGGAAAGTTTCTCAGAAAAGCTTGTGGGTGAAGGAGACTTGCTAGATGGGTAGAATTTGGCCAAGTGAAGAGAAAGTAAACCAGCACTCCCCAAAGAGGTCAAGATGTAAAGGTAACAAAGAGTAGACCTTCAAGGAGAAGATCCGGTAATTTTTATGAAGCCGAGACACTTTCCTTCATGCCTGTGTTAACACTGGGGCGATGGAATACAAGTAGATCGTTTAAACTGGTTCACAGCCCTTTCACATTTAGTCTGCTTGAACAATCATTTTGTGTTTCATTAGTTGCCAATAACTTATTCCTTTGTTTCTATGTTTGGTTTTTATGGCTTCTATTGTTGTAATGAAGAGAGCACAGATAAACCATGTAATGACAGGGAGAAGCACTCGCTGGGGGAAAGAAAAAACACTTTGAAGCAGTGGGACTCACAAGCTGCATCTGGGCATAATGCCAGCTTTTCTGCAGCTAAAGCACTTGCCACAGAAACAGCTGGCAAAGGCTACAATTCACCTGTAATAAAGACAACCGATATAGACCACTCAGCACACTAATCAATGGTTTAATAATTGTATCAATGAAACAGATTATTCAAATGGCTTCTGGGGAGTCCAGCCCCCTCCATAGTCATAGATTACCTTTGAGAATGGCCTAGCCTTCCTCAACAGAGTCACGAATTTCCCTCCAGTACTTTTTATTTGAACACTCTCCTGGTTACAACTTGTATACAAAAATATATCGGAACATAATATACCCCTTTAAACCAAAACAAATCCCTTGCCGTCCAGTCGATTCCAACTCATAGCGACCCTAAAGGACAGAGTAGAACTGACCCATAGTGTTCCCAAGGCTGTAAATCTTTGCAGAAGCAGACTGCCACAATTTTTTCCCCTGGGGTGGCTGGTGGGTTTGAACTGCCAGTCTTTTGGTTAGCAGCTGAGTGCTTAGCCACTGCACCACCAGGGCTCTTCATATACCCCTTAGACCAGTGTTTATTGACATTTATGGGAGTGCCAGAAATTTCCAGACAGCAAATAGTGCCTTTCTCCACTCTATCTATCTAGGTTTGTAGAATCTGTTCCTGGTGGCAGCATATCACCTTGAGGGTTGTAGAACAACTTTTCTCCAAATGAGCTGCTGCTTCCTGGCTGCATCACAGTTTGGTCTCACTGACGAAGATTTGTCAGAGATAGCATATTTTAGGCTCCATTGTGTTTTGGATTTCCACTACCCTCTCCCTCTTTCTCTGCAATGCTGTGGAGTGTTCTCAAAACCAGCCAAGGTTTTATCCAATCAAAGGTAGCAATTCTTACTCAAGATTTGGGGGCACTTTTCCCCTCCCTTTTCCATGCACTTTTCCCATCTCTTTACATGTCCCAGTGGTCAAAGGAACAGGTATAATAAAATGTAGAGAAACTCATATTTGGCTTTCTTCTGGCATGCAAAGTAGGCTGACCATACTCCCTAGACCTCTGTCATACCCTGGCCCAATTCCCTACACGTATGGCCTTAGGAGGCACATAAGTGTTTGGTGGGGAAGTGTGGGGTGGCCAGATGGTCATGGCAGTTCTCATGATCGCATTGTTGCCAGTTCTTCCTCAGGGACTTTTCATAGCGTTTCTTTTTCCACCTTATGGTCTTAATCTCACGCTAAATGATTTAATTGGCGATCGTTTAGCATATCACATGGTAGTTAAATCTAGATGATCTATTGGATATTGGGTCAGCTAAAGTTAGGTCTCCTATGTTGGTGAGCCTATAATGACATTTGACTTTTATGACAAAATAAGGGGTATAAGGTAATTGGCCCTTAAACTCTTTGGCAGGTCTCAGACAGACAGTTAAAAAAAAAAAATCAGGGTCCCCCAGCAAGGATAAACCAGTTTAAAATTTTTATAAAGGATCCACTCTGGTCTCTTTTCCAAAAGCCAGGCTCCAATTATTTTTCTGGATACCGAACTTCTGCAGTCCCAGGATCAGGCTGCCTGGCCCTGATTGTTGGTGATTCTCTTTAGAATTTGGGCAATTTTTTTTTTCTGCTGTTATTTTCAACTGTTGACCCTGGTGAAACCAGAAAAGTCTCATTCAACATTCTAATACATATAATGGCCCTAGGCAATATTTCCCATGTATAGAAATATATTGGTCTGTGTTGTATTGTTTCAAACCTCTACTATCACTCGCCTTGCCCCTGGCTTATCCTGGGTCCTATTAATTAAGGTCCCAATCTGTGAGAAGACTATGGCCCTTCTAAGAGTATATGCATTTTAATGGGTCTGCTTGAGGTCTGAAAAAGATTTCAAGACACAAAAGACTGAGTCAATAACAGTGGGATTTCAGGCAGTGTGACAGGTGTTGAAGGATATACTTTTGGCCAGAGGCCCTGCCTGATTCCATTCAAATTTCACAAAACAGACAGTTGTCTACTCTATAGCAAATGGACAATGTCTTTTTCTTCCTTTTTTTTCCCTTCATAATTTTGACATAAACTATGCAGTGAAAAGCAGGTAGCGACTGGTAGTATCCATTATGTATGGGGGCCAATTTTATTAAGGATCTGGGAAATCCCTCCCTTGGTGGCATATTTAGAAAGTACTATTGGCATCCCGTCCTTCCGTGTTACCAGTGAATGACATGTCAATGTCTTGATGCCTGATCTTAATTATTCACTCTCTGCCATTTCCAGAGCCCTGAGATGGCTTTTGTCTGTGCTGACACATAGAATATAGCAAACAGCATTAGTGGATTCCAAATATGAATATGAGAACAGGGAAGAGAAATATTATATATATATACATATATATGTGATTTCCTTTTAGAAATTTCCATGAACTGTCTTCACAAATTGAGCACTCTAATATGATGAACCCTTTCAAGAAAGGTTGATCCATCAAACCAACTTAGTGGAATTCAGCATGGGCAGTGAGAACACTGTCTTGTCCACACATGTAGGAAACCATGGTGAAAATCACAGTGATTTTTCTGTCTTGACCATTTCCCAGAAAGTACACTGATGTATTTAAAATTTAATCTATAAATATTTATGTAATGTTTCTTATTTTATAATTTGTAGAGCATTATTTTTAGGATAAAATGAGGTGATGGATTTTAAAACACTTTGAGGATTATAAATTATAAATTGGAAGATACATTTCATCGTTGTGACTATGATTATTTTTATGTTACCCATTTGGTTTCAAGTTTTGTATTACAACTTCCTAGGCAGTAGGCTGACATTAGTTGGGTTTTCACTGAAAGTACCAGGATGATGCAATCACTAAAAAGGCACAGAACAGAGCAGAGAAGGAAAAGTGAACTGGGAGTCAGGGAGCTTGAGTTTTATTCCCAAATCAGCTGGTAACAAACCATGTGCCTTGGGCAAATCATTTAATCTCACTGGATCTTTGTGTCCTCATCTGTACAACAAGCGAATGGATCAACTGATGTCTAATCTAGCTCCAATTCTCAGAATCCTTGGAAGTTTTTATATGTGAAACCTCTCATCAGGGATAGTTCCTGCTAGAAAGTTTCTCCTTCAACCACAGAAATTAGCCTTGGTCCAGGTCCCATAACATACTAGATTAAAACAATTTGGCAAAACTGAAATATTTTCCAGAAATTGTTTTGATGCCAACAGGCTACTGTCAGCTGTGTTGCTGCTAAGACTAAAATGTATCAAAGACTGGTAAAAAACGAGAACACAAACAAAAACACATCTTGGGGGGAATCTCTTGCTGCTCAATGAATTTTCTGTCAGCTTTATCTAACTACGAAGAAGTAGTAAATGAAAATTTTTTCTGTTATTTTTCTCCTTCCTTCCTTTTCTTTTGTCTTGAACCCTATTCCTTGTGGAAAAAATAGATCAACAGGATCAATGTCAGAAGCTAATTTGGATTGGGGTAAACTATTTCTATTGGTTGTCTGTACGCTTTTGAGAACCCTTATTAGGCATTCTCATCATTTGTGGGACATGAAAAGTAGGAGGCAGAAAGAAACTATAGTGGGAAATGCATTTTTACCAGTCGCCTCCTAGGAAACCATAGCATTCCCATGACTTTTTACAACACCCAAACTATGTTAATTCTTGAATTTTCTTCTGATACCACGAGGTTCTGTAAACAGTTTACAACCTTCATAATTTCTCCATTTTTAAAACTATCTTGATGAATTAACTGGATTAAAGTAGTTATAGAAAAAACAGATTTACACGTCTCTGGTGGTCTTAATAGTCAGGTGATATTTCAACACCAATCTTAATAAAGTGAGGCAGCATGCCTCTATTCCCATCCATGTTGGAGGAGAGCAATCCAGACTGAAGGAACAAGAGATACGAAGACCTTGAGGTACTTCTTGAGGCAGGAGAATGCCTGTTTAGAAGAATAGTAAGGGGGCCAGTATGACTGATGACAAACAAGGTGGAGAAAGAGTAGCAGGAGATGATGCTAAAGATGAGGAAGGGCCAATCTGTAGAACTTTGTAGGCCATTGCAGGGAACCTTTAGAGGGTTTTGGGTAGAGGAGTAATTTGAATCAAGTGATGCTGTAACAGGATATTTCTGGCAGTAAATAGGGAGAATACTTAGGAGGCAATTAGAAAAATCCAAGGGAGGAATGATGGTACCTTGCGCCAACCTGGGAGTGGTAGAGGTGGTCAGAAATGGTCTGGATCTATTTTAACGAAAGACCAGACATTATTGATGGTTTAGATGTGGAGTATGAGAGAAAGAGAGAAGTCCAGAATGACTCAGAATTTAAATGGCTTGAGCAACTGGAAGGACCAATTTGCCATCAACTGAGATGGGAAGATCAAGAATTTTGTTTTTTGGGTATGACAAAGCTATGTTTTATAAATCCTTAATCAGTATAGTTATTTTGGGTATTATTTTCCTTCATATTTAAATTTAAGAAAGGAGATTGAGAAATAGAAATAATCCGAGGGCTAATCCAATCTCTTGATTTTATCTGTTCATTCATTCATTCATTTATTCAATTAATATGTACTATAATCTCTTATACCCTAGAAACACTGTTAGTTACCGTGAGAAGTAGAAAAATGGTCAAGTGTGAATTATGCTATCAGCATGTATACAATTTAATAGCAGTATCTGATAGAATGTAGAAATGTGAATCATTAGACCACGTTAAGTGCCATGGTGTTAAGGTATGGGGATGTGATTATGAGGAAGTGACATTTGAGATAGTCTTACAAACAGGTTGGCACTTTATATTCGAGAATAAAAGTTGTCACATCACTGAAGCCAGAAAGACAACAGAAGAGAGAGGAGTTTTCTTATTTGTTAATGACTTTATGGGATTGTTGAAAGTAATCTGAAAGAACAATCTAGATCAGACTTTCTCAAGCAATTCCAAGAATTAAACTTTAATGCTCATTGTATGCAATGAGTTTACTTACCTTGTATGCATCTAGAATGGAACTAGCTATGTATCACCTTTGAGAGAATTGGGAAAATTATCCCATGATTAAGAAAGTTCAATTTAGTTTGCTCTGGTCCTAAATTCAAGATTATATTTAACTAGAATAGAAAAGCCCAGGTTCTTGTCACACTTCTGTAGTTAATCCAGTAAGCAAATAAGACGTGTGGTAGGTCTCATGGCCACTGAGCTCGACATCAGGTATGAGGCTGTAAGTAAATGAAAATAGCAAAGAAATAAAAGAAATCACTCTTACTCTTGAGGCTCGTATAATCTAATTGGGAAGACAAACACAAGGACGAATACATAAGTTTACAGCATGATGTAAAATACTGTCCAGTGACATTGTAATCTTTGAAAGTGGACAAAGGGTAGGGTGGTGATTTGCATTATAGAATAATCAAGGTTGGCTGGGTTGAATCAGAGAGGACATCCTTGAGGATCTGGATCCTAAGATAATATTAACAAGTCCTTGATTATCTAGTTTTTAAAAACTGATCTTTGATTAGGGATTTAGGAGCAAAACAATTAAGACTTTATGGGAGAGCTATATTCAGATGACTTTCCCTTGTTTTCAGTACAAACCTGCATATATGAATGCCTCTGCTTCATTCATATTTGCACTTTTCAGGTCTACTGAATTTTCCCTTCTTGAAGGCTGATCTAATACTTGAGTTGTGAAAAAATTTCTCTTTCATAGACTCATTTCATTGACAGTTATAAAATTTCTTTTTGGAAATCTCCCGCTACTGTCTACACAAAATGAGCACTCTAATATGGTGAAAACTTTCAAGGAAATGTGAGATTCTAACAAAGGCAAATCTCCTATCCCCATTGTGTGAATAACTGCCTCATAAGGCTCTCCCTCTGGGAATGTGAGAGTTTGTAAGGGATTTTGAGGTACAACTCTTTTGACTCAGCAGAGAGCTTAAGCCTTGGAGCTCTTCGTGCCAGAGTCTACAGACATCCTAAATACATTAGAGAGAACAGAAAATCACGCTGGATATTTTTCCCAGTGCCCCTTTGTGTAGTTTGTTGCGGAAACTAACAATTTGTAATGGTAACATCTGAGTTGAAAGGTGAAAGGGCAAGTGCTGTTACACGTGGAGGAAGAAGGTTGTGATGCTTTGTGGAGGCACATTGAGGGAGGCTGGGAAAATGTGACAGTGCCCCATGTACCTGAGCATAGCACATTGAAATAACACATAAGTGATGCATAGCATTTAATGAGTCGGGACTGAAAACTTTAATTAGCTTGTAAGGCTTTTTATTATTTTATTTTTTGTTCATTATATTTTCTGCTCAGTCTCTGTGGATGTTCTGCATTTTCATCATCAAATGACTGGCTGGCTATTTTTGTCAAACAAGAAGCCTGAAACCATCAAGTCTGACTGTGGAGACAGTCTGTCCGCTCTGTCAACAGGATGAAAGTGAGTCTCGGGCTTTTTTAATTACAAGGATAACATGTTCGCTCATCTAATAATGAAGATGGTTAGCAATTTTAAATTTTAATAATCAATTACTGAAAGTAATTCTCCATTAAACCACAAGAGAGCCATTAAATCTCAAAAGATGGAACATGCTGTATGTAACAGTAGCAAATTTTCTATTTTTAAATATCATTAGGGAATATCTGATTGTTTCATTTCTCTGCATTTCTTTTACCTTTTTCCTCATGCAGACCATCTCATTTTCCGCAGGAAGACAGCACATGATCTTATAAATAATAAAAGCAAACCCTTGCAAGACTTGATCCAGGGGTGTGAAATATGTGCTAAGAATGTAATTTATTTCAGTCTGGCATATTTTGACTGAATAATAAGGAAGGTGACTAATTAATATTATACTATGCTGTGGGCAAGGCAGCACAGTGGGCTAATCCATGCTCCTTTCACCTCTAGAGACCTGCCTTCAAGCCTTAGAGAAGTCACAACGGCTGAGCACGGTTTGGGGGAGGGGAAGCGGAGGCATCAGTTGTCTCTTCCTAGCTGTGGAGACCCCTGTCCATATTCTAAAACTACCCTGAACATCAGCCTCTGCTCTGAGGGTTGGGGGTGGGGGCGGTGGGGGGAGACAAGAGATTACTAGTTGGCTATGGCAATTTGGCAGACTTATGTCAGAGGAAGATAGCTTCATGACAGCTTTAGCTGCCCGAGCCCAAGCCTGGTTTAGCCAGCTCACTTTCATCCGACTTAAACATTCGGAAAGTCATGGAATAAAAGGGGTGTGTGTGTGTGTGTGTGTGTGTGTGTGTGTGTTGAAGTAGAATGTTGGATGGGGTGGAGGCTTGATAACGAGATGATGGTCAGACAATAGTGAATTATTCAGAATCAGATTAGTTTAGGTCTCCATTAGAGGCAGCTGATTCCTTTTCTGTGAAGCTCAAATTGTTGAAAAGTATAGTGCTTTATTTCTTAGGCGTTTGATTAGCTTTCAGACAATGGGAAGGCCACTTTTAGTCTAACCAGTGGTACTTCGCTCAGCATCAGCCCGTCATCCAGTCTGCGGGTTGCAGGTGACTTGGCTGCTTCAAATACCATAAGTAACACGGCCAGAGATGAGGTTGTTATCATCATTGATGGATTTTCTGATGGGGAGTATGCCTGTGTTTTTGAACTTTACTGACCTTTCCAGCGAGCAGTCCTGTGCTTCCCTCGGAAGGGATTAAAGCAGAAACTATGACAAGCCAGGCAGGGTGGGGGGCGGGGTAGGGAAGGAGGATTTTGTGGCACGGGTAATTAAGATGCAGTCCATTTGCACAGGAAATTTCACGTTTCTGGAAATTGTAGGGTTCCTTTTTCTCTCTCATCCTGCTACTTGGACTTTAATCATCATTCGAATCATCACCAGGGATAAGCTGGTTTGGGGGAGATAAGGGAAATGCAGTGCACATTGGGTAATTTTGATCTTCGTTGGCACATCTGAGAGGCGTCTTAGTGAGGGAGGATAAGAAGAAGAAACTATTTGTTAAACTTCGGTTTAGTTTCTGATGTGAATTTCAACGATCTAGTTATGATGAATAATCCATGTTCTGCCTAACTACTATTAGTATGTGTAATTGGGATCTGGATGTGAGAGTGATATGTTTCAAGTGGGACAGAAACATCCATCATCTCTGGAACACATAGGTAGGTTTCAAGAACCAGAAATCCTTCTGGCAATAATTCTGTAAATGCTGTGGAACAGAATCCTCATTAGTGGGTTTAGTTTTGCTTGATATTTTAGCGCGTTCTTGTGTGTTCCTCGCCATCCCGTTTTTTACAGAAACAAATCTGGCCCTTCAAAAGGGCACATAAGAGGAAGTATTGCTTCTTTTATTTCACGTCTATATTTAGAAACAAATTACAGCTCCCAAAGCTATGGTTTAGCGAAGCTGCTATTTTGGGGGCATGTGCGTTACTTCTGTAACGGGTGTAAAAATAAGGTGACGGAGGGCACGGAGAATCCAGCTTCGTGCTGACTGCTGACTTTGGGCTGTTTTAGATTGGTCCCTCGGGTGCATGCGGGTAACTGAGCAGCGTACATTGGGTCCTCAGCTATTTGGTTTGGAGGTCAGGCTATGGAACCCCCCACCCCGCCCCCAGGAATCTTTACTACCTCAGAGTGGGTGAGAGTCAGCTGTTAGTGGCTTCCCTATGAAATATCTGATACTCTACAGACAGTTGGAAGGAAAGGGCGGTGCCAAATCCGCCTTACATTCCCCGGTGGTGTTTGGGTTTTTCCCTAGAGGTGGAAAAGATCCATGACATCATTGAAGGCAAGTGTCTATTCCACAGAGAAGATGGAAAAGTCAGCAGGGGGCCACTCCAGAGGTTCCTCTATTTCTTGCTGAGAAGCAGAGAACAGTATGAGGGAAAAGCCTAATCAAGCCTAATCTAACGCCCAAAAGAGACAAGGAGAGGCAATCAGGCAACCTTGCCCGTGGATAGAATCACTGAAATTTAGAAGAAACATTTAGGAAAGCTCTAGCTGTAGACTCCCTGTTTATTGATAAGAACTTTAATGACTCGTGAGGATTAAAAAGGTAAAGAGCGGTACCATCCACACCAAAACCAAAGTCCTCTGGTTTAAAATACTAGGTTTGTTGTATTACGTAATTGTGTGCAATGAGGCAAATGATTTTACAGCGAGGTGCAATGCAGCAAGAGTGTGACATGATGGAGAAGGTGTGGACTTTGAAGTAGACAGTGCTGGGTTTGCGTCCCAGCTCAGCCACTTATTAGCTCTGTGACTTACCTAAGCCTCATATTTCTGTTCTGTTAAGTGAAGATAAAAATAGAAATAGGGCAGGATTTATCAACCTCAGCACTTTTGACATTTTGGACTGGATACTTTTTTCTTGTGAGGGGTTGTCCTGAGCATTGTAGGATGTTTTGCGGCATCCCTGGCCTCTACCCATTAGCTACCAATAGCACAACCCCCTCTCCCAGGAGTTGTGACAACCAAAAATGACTCCAGACATTGCCAAGTGTTCCCTGGGGGCAAAATGAGCCCAGTAGGGAACCAGTGCAATAAGGTTATAGTGGCAACAATGAGATTCTATGTGAAGTACTCGGCATGTTATATGTGATAATTGCTCAATAAATATTTGATATTATTTTTACCCATTGATAAAAATGTGAGCAATATTTTTATTAGATATTAAATAATACCAGATATTAGGGAATGCCAATCACTCTCTTGGATCATGTGTAAATGTTGTTAGTCCCAAATTTCAACTGGCCTTGCCTGTCTTTTGCTTTGAACAAGGAGAAGCGGGGGGAAATTAAAAAAAAAAAAAGACATCTTTTGTGGTTCCACTCTTAGTTCATGTACACTATCCAGAGACATGCACAGCTCACTTGGTAGAGGGTTTGCAGGACAGTAGCTGCATGTTTAATTGATTAAACACTGCACTGTTCATAGCATATTCAGAGAGAACAATTACAAGTTTTCCAATGTAATACACATCTTGATGTTGAGTAGCTGCTCACAATATTGTTATTTGGAAAGACATTCGTGACACTTATACGTGGGCTTCCATTAAAAATGTGTTTATATTGTTTCTGAATCAGAGAATATTCACTTGTTCTGTTGACATAACCTAAAGAGGAAAGATTATATTCATTTCTGTTTATCACACACATTAATGTCCTGTCTTGTTTGGCCATTATTTGATAGCATGTACGGTAATATAATCATTCAAACGCAATTTAACTACTCCTTAAATTCAGTGATTAAAAAAACAAAGTATACAATAAGATCCACCAAGTCTAGGCTTTACATCAAACTCCCACCACTTGGTCAGCAAAAGCAAACTTCAGGCTACTAATAAGAATGGCATGACTAACCAAGGTAATTTCTTCCTGCATTAATCTCAAACTCTTAAGAGTCATCAAGGTTTTATTTCCTTTGCTCCAGGTTGAACTGTTGAATATCGCAGAAAGCATTAAAAGTTACACAGCGGAGATTAAATTCAAACCAAACACACAACGACATTAAGACAACATTTAAGAGAGGTGGAGGAAAAATGTGTATCCCGAGCTTGAAAGAGAGAAAAAACAAAAAAAATTTTGGGATAAGAAGAACCATATTTCAACTTGCTTGGACTTTTGAATTTTGTTCTCATTTAATTTGTTTTGAGTAAAACTCATAAAGTAACCTATGAAGCACTGATTTAAGAGAAACTTGAGGCACACACTTTAGTCAAACGGTATACTAGAACTAGAATTTTTGTTTTCCAGATTGCAAAAGCAATTTGAAGGACTAACGAAAACAAGGTTGCTTTTTGTTGTTGTTTAAATCTAAGTTGTGTTACCTTTGAGACTCTGTCATTTCCCTCCCACAACTGTTTAGCTCATGTTTCTTCTACGTCCCTATTAGCCCCGAATACACATTTGGATACTTTCCTACCTTTTCTCTGGATATCCATGTTCATTACTTTCTTGATATTCTCACTCAAAACCCAATCCTCCAATCCTCTTTCCCGACTACACTTGTCCACACTTATGTCTTTATTACATATCCCCTCATTGTTTAGGTGAATAGTTTCTACTGTATTATTTTGTACTGATCTGTATAGAGTAAAACCAGTGAAAGCCGGCACCTGTGTAGGTGGAAACAGTCAGAAAAGGGAAACTCAAATATTTTCCACTAGAATGAGTGATAGAAAAGTGGTAAGACCGCACCCTGTCAAGGTAGAAAACTTGTGAGACTCAGAAAAACAAGGCAGTCCTGTCAAGTTCCGGCTCTCACAGGCTTCACTGCGTATTGATTAGAAATTTTGTGCTTGTTGTATAAGTTTTTCTATTTTCCCAAGTATTATATATAGACTGTATATATGTGAATGTAGGACAAATATTTGTTGGGTGGATTAATGAATAAAGTATTGAACTATTTTAAAGTAAAGCTTTATGAAGGTCTTCATATCTAAATGCTTAAAATTATATGATGCATCTATATAATAACCAATAACAACATAAGAAATGTCACTTTGTCAGAATGATTCATTGGTTCAGTCCAGTCTAATACCCATTTTGAAGACGGCAAATTGAATGGATAAATGACTCAGCTGGCATAAACACAATTATCAGGCCAGAAGTGTAATTTGATATCCCCTCCTCCAATTTTTCAAGGGCGTGGGGTGGGGGGTGGGTGCGGGTAGTTCCTAGGTAATGAGTTTTAAAAAATAAATTGGTCATTCTTGCATTTGAGTGTCACCTCTCCTCACTCAATAGTCAAATATTGCCAGTTCACCTTATACTTTCCTACCAGTTGTCATGAAGTCGACTCTGACTCATGGTAATCCTGTGTGTGTCAGAGTAGAACTGTGCTCCATAAGGTTTTCAGTGGCTGATTTTTTGGAAGTAGATTGTCAGGACTTTCTTCTCAGGCACCTCTGGGTGGACTTGAATATCTAACCTTTTGGTTAGCAGCACAAGCCCATTAACTGTTTGCAACACCTAGAGATTCCCACATTATCTATAGGGGCACTGAAATATGCTGATGTTATGCCCGTGCTTTAAAGCCATGCAGATTGGGGATCAAGAGCTGGATTTACCACTCAGCTGGTAGAACTTGAGTGAGTAATTTAAACTCTAAGCTTTGTTTATTCATCTGTAAAATGATAATAACTACCTCACAGTATCTAACATGTCTGATATCTGTTGTCTGGCATATAAAAATATATTAGTAAAGATTACCTATAATACTAACAGTTCAAGGCTTTACAGTTTATAAAGCAATTTTAATTAAGTTAATGTATTTTTATAGATATCACATGTGGGTATTTATATATTTTGTAGTACACTTTAAGAATTACATATTTTTTTATTCCATTTTGTCAATGTTCCCAGGAAGAATTTTTTTCTGATAATTTTTTTCTAAATTACTTAGAAAAAAAATTCTTTTTCTGAGTTTTCAGTTTAGATAATTTTGATGTTATAGATGCTTTTGTTTTCATCTTCAGGAGAGCGCTTATGATCCTCATTTTAAATAAAGATAACAACATCCTTAAAATTACTTGATAGTTTTGTCATATATATATGCTTGAAGAACTATATTTTTCTTTTAAAAAGTGCAATGAGGAAAAATAATACTGAAAAATTGCTTATTTTATGTAGCAAAATATTTTTATAGCTAATTTTTTAAAAACTATAGGTTGACTATAAAATTCACATAGGACAAAATTTTGTATTTCTTTCATTAATTCCATATCTTGTCTGCTTTAATTTCAACCCATACCCCTTTTCTCAGATGATTTGAAAAAATAATTTTCTGGAAAAAATGAGTTACATAATTTCTTCATTTTTAAAACATTTGCTATGATCTAAAAGCAAAGTAACATACATGCCTTTTCTTGGTCACAAGCATGTTTGAAGTATGGCTGTACCAGGGCAAATTCCAAGTGCCTACTCTACATAAATTAATCTCCCAAAGGAAAATGCATTATGCTTATAATTGAAGTTATCATTTCTAATACCACCATTAATGCTGATTGAATCTCAAATTTGTGTTGGGATCATTTATTTGAAGACACTATATCTTTTAAAAATTCATGTCAAGTACACCCTATAAAGGTTAATCTACAGTCTTGAAGCTATTTCTTAGGCTTAGACAACCTGGAGAAGGTCAGATTATGAATCTATGTAAAAATAAGTCTATTTTTTATGGTTTGAAAGCAATACCTATTCTACAGAAAAATGAGGATTGGCAAGTTAGCTTAAGGGTTTTATTTTTAAAATATAAAAGAGTTGATAGATCTGTTCACAGTCACATCCATTTTCTTCAAAATCAGCATTTTCATTTTGTTAAATCAGGATTTTCATTTAAGATAGCATTGCCTCTACTGTTGTGTGGCGAGTTCTGAGAATAAGTGATCTCTTCCAACCAGTTCATTTCTTTCTCTCTCTCCTGATTCTTTTTCCTCCTTTTCTACCTAAATGATCGTAATGGCATCACTATCAACCCGGTTGCTGTTATCTGAAAGTTTTGGGGGTGGGTCATTCTTTTTTTTTAATTGTACTTTAGATGAATGTTTACAGAATAAATAGTTTCTCATTAAACAGTTAGTACACGTATTGTTTTATGACAGTGGTTAACAACCCCACGACATGTCAACATTCCCTTCTCAACCTTGAGTGCACTGTTACCAGCTTTCCTGTCCCCTCCTGGCTACTAGTCCTTGTCCCTAGACTGTTGTGCCCCATTAGTCTCTTTTTGTTTTATGGAGCTGTCTAATCTTTGGCTGAACAGAACCTCGGGAGTGACTTCACTACTGAGCTAAAATGATATCGGGGGGCCATACTCTCAGGGTTTCTCCAGTCTCTGTCAGACCAGTAAGTCTGGTCTTTTTTTGTGAGTTAGAATTTTGTTCTACATTTTTCTCCAGCTCTCTCCAGGACCCTCTGTTGTGATCCCTGTCAGAGCAGTCAGTGGTGGTAGCCGGGCACCATCTAGTTGTACTGGACTCAGTCTGGTGGAGGCCGTGGTAGTTGTGGTCTGTTAGTCCTTTGGACTAATCTTTTCCTTGTATTCTGTTTTCTTCATTCTTCCTTGCTTCCGAAGGGGTGAGACCGGTGGAATATCTTAGATGGCTGCTTACAGGCTTTTAAGAGGGGGGTGGGTCATTCTTGATGCCTCCTTTTTTTAAAACTCTTTGCCCTTGAGTCAATTCTGACTCATAGTGGCCCTATAGGACAAAGTAGAACTACCCCATAAGGTTTCCAAGGCAGTAAATCTTTACGGAAGCAGACTGCCACAGCTTTCTCCCATGGAGCGGCTTGTGGGTTCCAACCACCGATCTTTTGGTTAGCAGCTGAGCGCGTAACCCCTGTACCACGAAGGCTCCTTCTTCTCTCCCTTAGGTATATCCAATCAATTCTCAAGTCCTCCCATGTCTTCGCATAAATAGCTACTGAAGGTATGGAAGCCGTCTATATCTTTTTCTTTTCCCTGCCATTAATTTAGTACAGATAACAGCTGCCTGTTAAGTTGAACCCTATGAAATTGGCATTTTTGTCTGACCAAAATACTCATATACTGACAATTCGTATAGTTTGATCAAAATTATTTTCCTTTTCTTTCATTTGTTTCACACTGCAGTCAGAGAAATTTTTCAAAAACACAAATATGATTATATTTTATGTCTGTTAAAGCCCTCTGATGATATTCCTTTGTCCCCAAAATAAGTCCCAAATTCCTACCATGGTCTCTAAGGTCCTGCATGACCTGGTCTCTATTGATTTTTTTTGGTATCTTTTTTTTTCCAACTTTCTACCCTTGCAATTTTGCTCATCTTACCTCTGGTCTTTTGCATATATCATTTCTTCTACATGGGGTATCCTTACTGCCTCTTTGCTTGGTTAAGACATCTTTTAGATCTCAACATATACAGTCCTTTCTCTAACCCCTGTGGTCTGGATTTGAAGCTCTCTCAAGTGCTTCCATTGCACTCACCACACTGTCTTTAATTTCATGCTTACTTTTTCATCTTTAGTCAATATAATCTTTGAGGGCAAGGGCTATGTATTTCTGGTTGAGCATAGGGCTTCCAGTGCTGGTACATGGCAAGATGCTCCATACCTTTTTGGGCTAGCTCCTTGATCCCTCAAGTTAGCCTCAGCTTCCACATATGAAAAATGAGGATAATGTCACAGGAAAGTGGTATGGATTGCATGTATGTAGGCTACTCTTATTTCAGATGATTGTACTTCCCTTCCCCATCCACTTACCCAGTATTTATGTTTCCTTTCATTTGTTAGCTTTATTTTCTTGCTTGTAGAGGATAGATTTGGTGCATGATGTAGGGAATATAGAGAAGATGGAGAAATGAAATGAAGCCACCTTTCCAACTCTGCTGTCAAGTCACATCCCTGGGACTGGATTTAGGCAACTTAAAAGAAAGAGGCAGAAGCGGTGGGACTCTTCAGGCCTGCACTGTACCTGGGTGATAACGTGTGGCATGGAGTTTGGTAGGAGTCCCTCCTGCCCTCTGCATGGGACCTAACATTTTGTGACTCTCAGAGGATTGGGACCTGGAAATTGTCAGGCTCAGGTTATAGGGACTTATTATAAGACTACACCTGGCAGTAAGGAAGGCAGCATTTATCTCATGGGAATATAAGAACAGTAAACACAACATGCCAGCCTTTTCAGAGACTAGAATAGATTCAAGAATCTCTAAGGGAGTTTTGTTTTATGATTTTCATCCTTGTGTTCTGCTATTAACGGAACTCCAATACATTCTCAGGTTTTCTTTTTGTGTTGTTGCTATTTGTTTTTTCCTTTTATTTTTTGGTCTTCTTCCATCTCCTCTTTCTGCCAGCTGGTTTACTCATCCTCTACTCTGTATATCCTTTTCTTCTAATGTCAAAGCTTTTACTTATTGAAAGGATGTATTCCTGGCTGATCCTTCATTATAACTTGAATGTAAGACTAAATATCAAATCCACTCTGCATTTGACTTTGCTTCTGTAAAGGATTCTTGTATTTCCTTATTTACTCATTCAATTAATTCTCTCAAAGACTATTCATTGAGTATCTCCTACGAATCAGCACTTTTCCAGGTACTGCTAATAATACCTAGGTACGATGGCGTGGTGGGTAAGAGCTCAGCTGCTAACCAAAAGGTTGTCAGTTCCAATCCACCAGTCGCTCTTTGGGAACCCTGTGAGGCAGTTCTACTCTGTCCTATAGAGTTGCTATGAGTGGGGATTGACTCAACAGCAACCAGTTTTTGGTTTATACACATAAAAAGGAGCCCTGGTGATGCAATTGTTAAGCACTCTGCTGCTAACATAAAGGTCAGAGGCTCAAACCCACCAGTGGCTCCGCAGGAGAAGAGACCTGGTGATCTGCTCCCATAAAGACTACAGCCTAGGAAAACCTATGGGGCCGTTCTACTCTGTCCTATAGGGTCACTATGAGTTGGAATAAATTCGATGGCACACAGCAACATACACATAAAAGCCCCTGCCCTCAAGACACATTCTAGCAACATTCAAACTATTGCAATTTAATATTGGGTATGGAAAATAGACTGAGCCTGAGGTAGAGTCTAGTAGTTACCGGTGGGATATTACTTTGACAGTAATCAGCAAGGTAATGGATGAGAACATGAGGTCTGCTTTTAGGGCTCCTGCGACAGCCCATTTTTTCATTCTGCCCATTGATGGCTCACAGTTTTCTTTCATGTTACCTCTAAGCACACGATACATACCTTGTATCTTTTCTCCCATCAGAACTGCTTCATCCTCTGGCCCACTGCTATTCAGGACTACTCTGTTCCCCAAGGTCATGGCTAGTTCATCTGAGAAGTTAATTTATGGACTTGGGCTGGGGAGTACTCATGAATTAATGCATATTATATTCAGGTGATGTGTTTACATTTTAACAGGGAACTTCTGTCATCTTAACTCCCCACAAAGCACCTCTATTTATGATAATTTTAAACCTTTTTTTTTTTTTTCCAGGCTAATGGGAACACTGTTTGGTCGGGAAGCTAACTTTTAATTGCTTCCCAAATCTCACCATCTATGTAGCCAGTTGATAAATAGTCTCTTACAACTCCAACCCAGAGAGAGAAATAAGCCAGAATCGTTTCTGTTTTTATGTCAACTCTTGCATACGTTCTTCATCCTCTTTAAAAAGAAAACATTGTAAATCTAAAATATGATGAATTTGTTTTCAAATTATGCTCATTAAAAACTGAAAATGTAGGTCTTTCTTACATTTGGCGTTATAAAGAAGAAATCACTGGTAAGACCTTCAGTGGGACTGGAGCCACAGTCAGTAAATAGCTGTTTAAGTACAGAGATGCAACCCAATTACAACACTACGTTTTTTTATCATCAGCTGTTACTGCCATTCTCCTTCACATTATTTTACCTTAAATATCAGCACATTTATTGCCTTGGACCCCAAGATTCACCACTATGGAAATTGTTGGCTGCTTTGAGGGCAGAGACTGTTTTAGAAAACAATAGATCTTAAATCTCAGTGTTTTCCAGCTGTCATTCTCCTGTCATAGCCCTCTTAAAAGGGTTTGGGGTTCTCCTTTCATTACATATGCATAACTTCCATTAGTGTTAATCACATGCTCCATTTTAGAGCTGTTTTGGCCCCTCCGGTTAAATGGGCGTTTAAGCAGTTTTTAATGCATTATATGTACTTATTTTTAAAATGAGTATTATATGCCCAATTGACTGGAATGAATACAAAGTCCATCAGGTGAATACAGATTTATAATCGTTTTTAAAGCATGTATTATTTACTCAACCAACCATGACAAGCCTTTTGGAGTCATTCCAGCTGAGGGGAAATACATGCATATGTCAATACCAAATAAACCCTCATGAAATCCTTTAGCAAGTTTCTCTCAGTTAAGCTTAAAGCTTATCTGGCTAATCTTTTCCTCTCAATCTTTCTCTCTTCACAACCAATTCTTGAAAAAATTTATTCACTGTTTTTAGCTTATATTATCATCCTCTCTGAACTAGATGAAAGCTACCCAAAGCTTAATTCAATTCAAATAAACTCAACAAGATATATGATGTCAACAAGTTATTAGGCTCTGATAGTGAAGTAGAAAAGATATCCCCCGTTCTCAAGTCATGTATGTTGGTCTATATAAATAGTAGAATTTAACAAATTATTTCATATTACAAATTATCCAGTCAGGCAGACTTAAAAGAAATTAAAATATTCTTCCTTCTCCCCTTACATACACAATTAAACTCCTTTCTGCTCTTCTTTCATAGCATTAAGCATGTTAGGTATCTTTTCCTCCTTCCCTGGGCTTATATGATTATTTCAAAATTATGTTTCATGTTGTCGTTAGGTGCCATTGAGTTGATTTTGTGAAGTAGAACTGCCCCACAATGTTTTCTTGGTTGTAATTTTTAAGAGAGCAGATTGCCAGGTCTTTCTCTCATGGAATTGCTGGGTGGATTTGAACCTTTCAGTTAGCAGCTGAGCACTTAATCACTGAGCAACCAGGGTTCTTTACTGTCCTGGATTGAATTATGTTCCCCCAAAAATGTGTGTATCAATTTGGCTAGGCCATGATTCCCAGTATTGTGTGGTTGTCCTCCATTTTGTGATTGTAATGTTATGTTAAAGAGGATTAGGGTGGGATTGTACCACTCTTACTGAAGTCACATCTCTGATCCAATGTAAAGGGAGTTTCCCTGGGAAGTGGCCTGCACCACCTTTTATCTTACAAGAGATAAAAGGAAAGGGAAGCAAGCAGAGACTTGGGGACCTCATACCATCAAGAAAGCAGCACCGGGAGCACAGCGTGTGCTTTGTACTGGGGTCCCTGCTCAGAGAAGCTCCTCGACCAGGGGAAGATTAATGACAAGGACCTTCCTTCAGAGCTGACAGAGAAAGAAAGCCTTCCCCTGGAGCTAATGCCCTGAATTTGGACTTCTAGCCTACTAGACTGTGAGAAAATAAATTTCTTGTTGTTGAAGCCATCCACTTATGGTATTTCTTTTATAGCAGCAGTAGATGACTAAGACACTGACTTTTTCCTTCATATTTTTAACACTTATTTATTTTTCATTTCTGTAGCATCTTTACTTTTTACTATAATAATAGATTGACTGTATCACATGGAATCGGAACTAGCTTTTAAAGCTCCAGTCAACTAAATCATGCAGCTTTAGGCAATGTATTCAGACCCTAAGCCAAATGAAAAATAGCTGCTCTAGACTGTAATGTAAACCATGCCCCATGGTTGGTACAGTTGAAGTCCCTATCAGCTGTGAAAAAAAATGCATTGCTGCTATTCTCGCTATCCTTTTCCAAATTATTCCATCACCTTTATCTTCAACTCACTGCCCCCTAGGCTTCCCATCAAACCTTTTGAGTTGCTGTTGTCAATTTGATCTCACATAGATAATTTTTTTTTTTTTGTACCTTAGATGAAGGTTTACAGAACAAACAGTTTCTCATTAAACAGTTGGTACACATATTGCCTTATGACTCTGTTAGTCTTGATAGTTCAAAAATGAATGCATGACAAAGACTGTATTCTTTGTAGTGAGCAAGGAGTAATCCTTTCTGTGCTGTGCACATGTGAAGATTGTTTGTGAGGTGAGTAAGGAGCCCTGGTGATGCAGTTGTTAAAACACTCGGCTGCTAATTGAAAGGTCAGTGGTTGGAACCCACCAGTCACTCTGTGGGAGAAAGATGTGGCAGTCTGCTTCTGTAAAGATCACCCTATGGGGCAGTTCTACTCTGTCTGTAGAGTTGCTATGAGTCAGAATCGACTCAATGACAGTGGTTTTTTTTTTTTAATGTAGCCTCTGTTTGCAGAAACTGATGTCTGCAACTTTCTGTTTGACTTGAGGTCACCTGAGACCCTTGCTAAGTAGAATGTTTCCATGTGAGAGGACTCTGGGCCCAGCAGTGCGGCTGCTCTTGTCCAGTGGTTTTCAAGAGGGCCATGGTTGATGGCTTCTAGCAACATCCTTGGGAGTATTTCTTCTGCTGTCAGTGCCCTCAGCTCACCACAAGAAAACTGTTCATGGACAGCTTAATGTCTTTCATTCTGAACGTGTGTCAGCTCAAAAGACTTCAGTGTACTTTCTAGTTAGTAGATCACTGTTCCCCCCACCTCTGGATTTTATTATTGCAGTTGTTTCTTTCTCTTAAATATTAAAATAAATTCAATTGAAAACATTTTAATGGATGGTTGTTACACAGATGGTAGCGATATGTCTTATGGCTCTGGTATGGGTGAGTCACTAACACAGTTATTAAATATTCAAACCAGATGGCACACTGGTTAGCCTTTATATCAGAGAGAAATATAAAAAGATTGGGATTGGTCAGAATGACAATGGGTGGTATTACTGTTCATAGACAACAATAAATTTGTCTGTTGAATATCATTTAGTAAACCAATGGCTTTTGAAAATACTTTACAAACTTGGATTGTATCTTCTTCTGCAAAATTTCATTTTAGAAGGAAGCATCCACATGGATGAGTTATGAAAGGCTTTATATGTGAAGGCAAAAAAAGCATAAAAAAAGAATAAACTCACCTGATGTCTCAATTTACCCTGAAATGATGATGATATCTTTTATTAGATTCTCACTTTACTAGCCACTGATTATCACAGATTATCCATATTAATCATGGAGGACAAACAAAGTATCTGGCAGGAAAAATGTGGTTGTCACAGAGGGAAGCTCAGTTATGATAATGTGGTTCAGAAAGTAGGCAGTGGTGCACGGAATATGGTTTTTTTAATTTGGAATAAAAACATAAACACCTTCATAAAATG
>NW_004443973.1:20146871-20160043 GCF_000243295.1 Trichechus manatus latirostris
CCATTAAAGTGAAAATAGTTAAGTAAATAAAAAGCATCAGTACTAAACAGCAGTGCTGCTATTGAGTTGCTGAAAAATAATTTAGATAAAATTGTTATTTTAGGTTTATCGGTATTAATATTTTGAGTTCTTTTTTTCTCATGGTATGCAGATGGTGGCTTTATTGAGAGCTTTGCCTGCAACAGAACAGAATAGGTAAAAAACAAACAAACAAACAAAAAGAAAAAACCACTAAGCAGCCAAAGTATAATTTACAAAAGAATAAAAGAAAACATTACAGATAGAAGATTGTAAAAATATTTGCACTGCATTTTCTCCCCACTCTTTTTTTAGACCAGGTACTTTTATCAAGGACATATTTTTTTATATTGTTTTTTGAAGGCATTCGTTTTCAGAATATTTTGCTCTATTCTTAAACATTTCTAAAATATTTGTTAGAATATTGAAAAATTATCAAGCTAATTCAAGCAAAAAGAAATCAGTTTGATATGGCAGATATATCTTCAAAAAGTCTTTTCTCTGAGAAATAAGAAAACACATTCAAGTTTTCAGAAAAGAGGAAGAGCAAATGCTTTTTGAGTTAATGTTCTCTGCCCCCTCCCTCCCCGTTTCAGAACCCCTGATATTGGCACTGCCGCTGAGTTGATTTCATGTTAGGAAGCGGTCCTAAATACACAGGGACAGAAGGACTGTGTGAATGGATGCAGAGCTGTCTGCTCTCTCTCACATGCCACCACATACATTCTCAGGCTCTGAATTGTTTAAGAAAATTGTGCAAGGGGTCCTTAAGCCTGTTCTTAAAATACAGTCTAGTTAAGGTGAATGCAGACTCATGCACCTATACACATGTATATCTTGAAACTTAAAACAGATTACCTGATATTTAGTTTAATGTGTGTTAGAAAATTATAGAGTCACCATCTGCATCTTTATTGATTAAATAAAGGTGCTCGTGAATATTGTGACTGATCCATGCAAAAACTATTACTATAAAAAGGGAATAGATGTGCTTTAACTGGGGGTAGCTGGGTTCGAAGGTGCTGTCTTAATTTCTTTGCATGGTACAATGAAGCACTGAGTGGAATCTACAGTGCTGTAAAGAAATAGAATTCCTATACATCTTTATTGAATGTGACACAATATAATCAGAGAATGCACATAATTAAGTGCTATAGCTCAAAGCATCTTTGAAGCAGGAATTCTGCCGATTTTTTATTTTACGTGATTGCTTACGGATTAGTTCTCTATTTGCTCTAAAGAATATACTTAAACACTCAATCAATGAATAACCTACAGCAGTATGTTGTAGATTCAATAAAGGGGAATGGTGCATTGTACCAGGATAGTCAGATATACCCACAGGGAGTGTCAGTGGTCAAAATGCTTCCATTGCCAGAAGGTAGTCTGAAAATGGTCTGGAAATTCAGTACAGCATTGACCCTACATTGTATACATGATCCACGGTCAGTTTCTCAAGTTTACTTGAAGCTTTAAAAAGAGCGATTAAAAAAATCTAGAAATTAAAAAAAAAAAATTCATTTTAAGTGAGATTGTTCTCTATGAAATAGTTGTTTTTAAAAGTATTAATTGAAATGAGCTGAAATATGCAATCTAATCATTTGTGTTTTAGGGTAAATATGTCTAAAATTATTTTATTTTACTTTTAGGAATAATTTACTAAAATATTTTAAAGTTTTAAAATTAAAAAAAATTAAGTACTAATCTTTTCTATTTGTGTAAGTACAATTAAATGCTCATCTATTTCACCCTCCTAAAATCTCTTGATTATCAAATAATAAATAGGCAGATATAAACACACACCTATGTTGCCTGTCTGATTTCTAGAAATTTTTTTTTTTTTTAATTTTACCAGTGAGTTAGGGACAAGATAAACGGCAAGATTTCTAAGTAGGCAAATTAGAGCCATTTACCAAATGTCATTCAAACGTGTTTGCTTTTCCCTCCATTCTGAGAATTGCCAATATATTTTCATTATAACATCAACTTTATACTCCCTAATTATTTGGTTCTTTCATTTGTGTAGTTATTCCAAATTGCTTTAAGATAACAACTTTGTGAGTCTGAATTAGAACAGATTTATAAATTAGAATTCCTACTAACAGAAAAAATAACAGATTATTTTGGAATATACTTGATTTAGGAATATAAAAATTCTTACCATACTCATATACTCACTGTCAAAGTGAATTCCTTTTTAGAGCTTTAATAATTGAGAATGTACTTTAAAATGATATCACATTATAAATTCTAGCACCAGTTTTGTAAAATTTAAGCTTCTTACGTTCGAAAGTATAAGGGTAGCCATATTTGTGCTTTAAGAACTGCTAGTTGAATGTGTAATAGTAAATATATATCTAAGTATACATATACATGAATTGATGCATTTGAGTTAATGGTGTTGGCAAAGAATATCGAATACACCATAGACTTCCAGAAGAACACACAAGTCTGTCTTGGAAGAAGTACAGCCAGAGTGCTCCTTAGAAGTGAGAATGGCAAGACTTCCTCTCACGTACTTTGGACATGTTATTAGGAGGGACCAGTACCTGGAGAAGGACATCATTTTGGTAAAGTAGAGGATCAGTGAAAAAGAGGAAGACCCTTAATGAGATGAAGTGACACAGTGGCTGCAACAATGGGCTCAAACATAGCAACGATGGTGAGGATGGCGCAAAAGCCGGCAGCATTTTGTTCCGTTGTACATCAGGTTGCTATGCGTCGGAACCGAGTAGACGGCACCTAACAACAACTAATGACAACATACATGTGCATAAAGACAGACTTTCAGCGTTTCATTTTTCACTTGGGAGACAAGAAATACATAAATGAGACGTCAATTCCGTGTACTTTAAAAGTTGGTGCTAAAACTTTAGTTTGGCATTTATGATTATTTGGTTAAATTGCATAGACAAATCGGAAGCAATCTGTAGTGTTACTGAGAATAAAAGTCTTTGATAAGCTTTAGATGGCATTCTGTTGATTTTTGTTACACAGATTTTATATGTAGATTTCCACAGTGCTTAATTATGGTAACAATAATTCTTATGTTAATATTCTCTACATTGGTTGATGGATTTACTTTTTTTTCAGTATATAAGTTAATTTTTAGGAAGTTACATTAAATCTTATAGTTTATCAATTAATACAGTAGTTCCTTAAGACCTCTTCAGCAAATTTGTATAAGGAAAGTGCTATTTATCTAACTACAGCTGGAGAAATGGTGGTATAATATGAGTTGACTAATCAGCACAGTGAAATAAGAGCTAATTTTAATGAGTCATTGGCTTTTCTATTTGATTTTCTTCCATTTTAAGGTAAAGACTATACTATTTGATAAAATTGATTTGACTGATTTCAATCTGCTTATGAAGCATGCAAATGTTTGGGATAAAACTGTTAATACTTGCATATTACAAACACATTTGTATGTAACATACGCAAAGTGCCTGGAATTGGGCTTGGCAAATAGTTAGACGTCTAAAAAATGCTTACTCTTTTCCCCTGTTCTGCATTCTATATTCATTACAAGAATTTTAATGTTTTGTGCCTTTACATGACAGAAGACTACATTTTCTAATTTGGGCAAACCAGGTAGGAAATTATAGTTTATCTTGAATAACACAGACTATCGAACGAAATTTATATAAGGACTGAGCTCAAGAGGCTTTAAGGACTAAAAGCAGCAGAAAAACTTCAGTTTTACACTGGCTCATAACCAGAACATGATAGTAATGACCCTGAAGCTGTTTTCCCAGTTTAAATTAGACTCCAATAGGACAAGGCCGTGGATCTGTCCTCAGCTGGTTATCCAGTTCCAGGCACACAGTAGGTGCTCAGTAAATATTGGTTACATGAATGAACAAGAAGCTGCAATTTATCCTTATTTCTGTCTTTATAAAGGCATATAGATTAATTAAAATTGATTTAATGATCTTGTGACAATTAAAAAAATAGTCAGAACATTCTATTTCAAAACTGACTGTATTCACCAAATACCTTTTCCCCTAAGACTGAAGGTAAAGTAGTTCCACTATGAGTATGATACTGACTCTTTACAGTGAGGAGTTTCTAATCTGCATTTCTTATTTTCTACTCACCCTTGCTGAGTGGTATTATACCTAGCACAATATTCCTACCACAATTGCAGGATGTGTAGGAGCTAAATGACCTTAATTTGCGAATCATCATCTTTTAAAACAAGGACCTCTGCTGTTAATATTTGTTGGTGGGGCCATCAAGAGGCCTTTGCACATACATAGAAATTAGCGCGTGCTTTACTTTCACTGATGCAAATATTTACTAAGAGAGAAAGAAAGTAACCTTTGTTCCTTTTTTTTTTTTTTTATTCTTTTTTGAAACCTAAAAGCATTTTGTTTTCTAGTGCTCTATGAAAGTTCAGCGCATAAAAGGTTAGGAGCCTGACTTTTTTCTGTCGTGTATATCTTTGAAAAATTGGTTTATGAAGAGTCATACATCATGTAGCCAGACATATGGGAATAGTAAAAGATTAAGGTAAATAGACAAATTGAACTGCTTTAAATCATTTTCCTGGTTTCAGTTTTATGAAAGAGCTTATGAACAAAAGCTGACGTTAAGCAATCACAATAGGCTCTTCTATACATTTTAGACAGTGGTAAAGACTTTAGTGTCAAAGAGAGTTGCATCACCAATAGTTACATCAATTTGATTGGTGTCCAGATTTCAAAAATGTTGCCTTGTCAAACCATAACCTTTTCCAAGTCTTTCATTTGTCATTGTTTTGTAGATTATATCATTTATTTTACATTACCTGTATCAGAAAGCATGGATCAAGGATTATAAGATTTTTTTTATTATATATTGGTTGTTTTTGTTTTTTAAATAAAATTAATACTGTAGGCATTTGTGTCCAAAAGGGACTAATCAAATATTTTGGAAGGAAGTTTGATTTCATGTAACAAACATCACTGTAACTTCACCTAAGGAGACCTTTGGTTCCTTTTTGCTAAAAAAAAGAAAGAAAGAAAAAAGAAGCTATTTTCAGAACCATTAGGATAGCATTTTTAATAAATTTAATAAATATACTGAACTTTTCCAGGTTTCTAATACTCTAATACCCTGTGGAGAGAAGCTGGCTGCTGGACTTTAAGGTAAGTCCCAGGAATTTGCCCAGTGGCATGGTGACAAGCCCCGACTCTTATGAAAAGTGCTATGGGATCTTTAATGTCCACACAGAAGAGGAAGGATTTAAGATTTTGTGATCTCATTTGAGAGACCCCTACATAGTAAACTGCATGGAACTCAATTTATCTACCTCAGAAAGAAGGCTTTGTAGCCCCTGTACCTATAAATCTGAGAAATACTGTGAATATATGCCTTCATATTCATGCAGCAGAAATCCCCTTCTTAAAAAATAATAAAAATAACAAGGTCTATGATCATCAGGTTGATATAGATAAAAATCCATTAACTTTTTCATCATTATCACAGCTCTCGTATCAAAGTGCAGGCATTCGTGGGGCTAGCTCACCTCCTATGGTAACTGTGCAGATAGATGAAGATCTTTTACATACTTCTTTGCTAGTTTGCCTTTTATAGTGTATGTGCTGGATTTAGGAACTGCTCATGGTAAAAATGTAATTTAAGGAGACTACACATATCTGTTCTGATGTGTGAGCCTAACTTATAAAGTATCCGGCTAACAGGGTTTCCCATATTCTAACCGAGATATGTGAGTGACAGGAAAAGAGAGTAACACCTAGAAAACATTGGTCTGCAAGTTTGTTGCAGACCCATTTATTGCTCTGATCCTTTGAAAGATAACCCAAATGCTTATGCCTAGCCTGAAGCTGATAGATATTGTTTTTGTTGTTGTGTGCTGACTCATAGCGACCCTATAGGACAGAGTAGAACTGCCCTAATAGGGTTTCCTAGGTTGTAAATCTTTATGGGAACAGATCGCCAGGTCTTTTCTTCCTCGGAGCCACTGGTGGGTTTGAACCACCCACCTTTCACTTAGCAGCTGAATGCTTTAACCACTGCACCACCAGGCCTCTTTTGGTATATATTAGGCACTGCACAAGTGTTAGTTTTGTGTGTGTGGGAAATATTCTAATTGTCATGAGAAAGATAAATAAGAAACAATCTGTTAAGTGTACAGTTTCGCTGAAATACCTTGGGATGTAAACATGAATTGATTTCCCAATAAGAAATATGGGTGTAAAGGAGGCAAACTCCATCACAGATATTTTGATAAAACTGTAGCCTTTTTGTGGTTAGAAATCTCACCAGGATTGGGTACCTCTAGCACTTTTGTCCTCTATCTTTTGTTACTATGTGTATCAGAACAAAACTGTGTTGGTTAGACAGTTTTAATTCATTTAATGGCTGAAATTTTTGTTTCTTTGTGTTTTAGGTCAGGTTAGCTAGGGAACTTCTTTTATATGAATGCAATTTATTCCTGAATAAAGCATTACTACAGATTCATGATTTCTAATTCCTTCATTACCCATTTAGCCCATGAAGCCAAAAAGATTCATATCCATTATTTAAAATTGAATACACATGTCTTCCTTGTAGCTGTTCTTTCTAACCATGAGTTTCTATTTCAAACTATAACTAAAATCATTGGTTTGTACATATCCTTTTATCTTTTCAGCAGGCCCATTTTAGTTCAAAGTACTCATGACTATAGCGGGATTTATTTGTGAAATGAAGAGAGTTGAAACTAGATAGAAAGCAAAAGTGACCATTTAATCATTCCCTGTGATTTTCATAACTTGTCTTTAAAATTAGTTATTTCTTAAAAGAAGTCAGATTCATTAAATACTTGTATACAGAGATAATTTTTTTTTGTTCCCACTGTTACTAGAAGCAATGTAAATTCAATATTTCATTGTACTTTCTGGCATTGAGCATGAAGCAACATTAAATAACCTTTAAGATGTTGTCATTGGTTAAGTTTTTCTCCACTATCCAAGCAATTAAGACATATCCCGAAATATCCATAAAATCTGACAATGTCTCACTGAGGCGATCATCTAATAAATTTAATGAGCTCTTATAACTTAAAAAAAATCTTAGATCATTCTTCAATTTCTCTGGTACGTTTGATCACAGAATGATACTAAAACATTTTTAAGTTTAAAAGCACATTTAGGTCACTTGTGATGCTGGATATACTTTTTAAAATTTCTTAATATTGGCTATAAAGCAAGTGTCAATGAGCTTGAACTGTATGCAAACGGCTTTTCCGCCTTCCAACAAGGTGCTTCAAGGCATAGGCACTAGAGGGTGCTGTTGGAACTGATACTAACAAGGAGACAGCTGAACTTGTTCTTTTAAAATCAATACTACCAAGATCCGAAAATGTTTCTAACGAAACACTATATTGTTGTTAGTTTTTAACGTTGGGCTGTGTGAGTGTCATCAATACAACTTGAAAAACATATCACAAAAACAGTAATTAAAGCAAAGAGCTCCATAAGATGACAATTATTTGTTGTTGAAAGGAAATCAAGATTCTCCTCTCCCTACCCTTTTTAATGCTCTTCTAGTCTTTCTTCAGGATATATACCAGGTTGGTAATACATTTTTACAAACGACAAGGAAAACAGGCTTGTCAGGCAATTAACATTTTCTCTGGACTTTAAACATGCATAGCCACAAAAGGTGGTTTCTTAAAAGAAATGTGTCAAAAGGCTGCGGGTCCAACTTTTTTCATGATGTTCGTGAAACAGTGTGAACGTTCAAGGATGCTTGTCCATGAGGATACACCATGCTTATCTCAGAAAATGTTTTATATGAAAATTGAGGCATCATCTCCTCCCCTTCCCCCGCCCCCAGTAGTTATTTATAAAGGCATTATTGGTAGTTGCCTTTCTTAGACCTTCCCTGCAGGCATGAGCAGACTCAAGCAGGCAGCTATTTCCCTTTAATTTTCCACAGCAAGCCAGTAATGCTTATGATTATTGTGAAGTCAGGAAAAGTTTAGTTTCATCAAGTGACATGTAGTGATACAATTAGTTACTTAAGCACTTCTCATAAAATGTTCCACCGTGGAACCTAGTTTGTCAGATGCAGCTAAATATTAGCATCTCATATTAAACACAAGAGTAAAACTGCATCGTGGAAAGCACGGCTGACAGCTCTCAACATGAGCTGAAGGATCACTCTCAATTGTAATCGATTCTGTAAGTACTGAACACAAACCCCCAGGCAATTGAAGAAAATAGGATGATGAAGGACTGCAAACTAATATGTTACACATCTTCATTGATTAGACATTGATTAACCATTATTTTCCTGAATGACAAACAGCTAGTGGTAAAGTAACTGAGGCTTGTGATTTATTTACATCTTAGACAGAGATGACTTCTTTATTCAGCTGACTGTGAGCTAAGGCTAAGCCAGGAGACAGCGCTAGTTTGAGAATCTAGGATGCTTTTTCCTTTTCGTCTTCTTTTTTAATCCCCTCTGGCATGTTTCTATTAGAAACAAATCTAACTAGATTTTTAAATGATCAGCTGAATTCCAAAATACAGAACATGTACCAGTGGTATAACTGCATTTAAAGGGAAGATCATTTTATAGACTTGGTATTTACAAGCACATTGATCAGTGTTTATTGAACTTTAAATTTAATTCTCTGTTCTCATCAGTGCCTTATTGGCAATTACGCACAATTTTAGAATGAGCAGAATAAGAGTCTGTAAATGTCTGTTCCTTATTTTTCTTCTGTGAAATATATTGCTTCCGAACTATGTGAATCTATTAAAATATGATACATGTAAGGAGGCAGATATTTTGCAGTTTAAATAATTCTTGGTTCAAGTATTATAGACAATCTTGGATATATGTAGCAAAACCTTGCAGTGGTGTAGTAAAAATTCTTAAATTTATTTCTGTCAGTCTCAAACAATATGCCCAATGGACAAATTGGCGCTTGAATTTTCAGGCAATCTCTTTTCTATTTTAATGAAGAAAAAAGAGCATGATATTTACTGAGCTGAACTGGATTAGCACTCAGTTAAAACCAAATTATAATGAGACTAGCTCTTTTTTTGGCTTTCTAGAGCATTCCTGGGCATTTTGAAGATTTGTGGGAAATGTTATTTACAAGCAGAAATAATTAAGATATTCTGGCATTCTTCATCATAATGGTCGTGATAAAGACTTTTGATGTTCAAGA
Source organism: Trichechus manatus latirostris (assembly GCF_000243295.1). Classification (NCBI taxonomy): domain Eukaryota; kingdom Metazoa; phylum Chordata; class Mammalia; order Sirenia; family Trichechidae; genus Trichechus; species Trichechus manatus. The sequence goes on from NW_004443973.1 coordinate 20,156,062, forward strand.
AAACATAATTTGCTTCTCCGTTGGAATGTGATTGTAAATTAGCACTAATTAATGTTCACTTAAGTGTTACAGATGTGTGATAGATCTAGTTAGTTACTAAAGGGGTAACTGTAGAAAATTTGTTCTGTGTAAGTATTTGAATTTAGAGTAATGATTAGAGTGTCATTTTTAAAAATAAGAGAAATTCATTACCCTTTCTACTGTTACAAGTCAATTACAGTATTTACATAACTTGGGAAAAAAGAAGTTAGTACACCATACAACTTTAATTAATACAGAGATGTATTCAACACCACCCTTATTAGTTATTGAATTACTAGTCACGGAGTTGTGAAATTTCATTGTCTTCTGCCCATCGATGTAATTTAAACTTTGGATTAATAAATCAAATATGTTCTTCATGGACGTCGCTAGTGTTATCATAACAAACCTATGAATATTCTTTTTTCCAAGCAACTTTTATTAGGCTCATCTAAGACATTTGGCCTTTGCGTACATACTTACAAACTCAAGCCTTTTAGTTAAAGATTTGTTGGAAAGCAGTTTCAGGATTTTAACAATGGGGTAGAAAGAAAAATATGTGAAGTTCTTCATTTCACTGTTACCAATTTTGACAATAGGAAACCTAGTCTATCACAGATTCGTTAAAGAAATCCAGCTGCACTTTAAAGGAAACCAACTTGTTAAGCTTTAAAAGAAGAAGACTATCTAGTTGGGATAACATGTGGGCCTCAAACTTGTACAAAGGGAACCAAGCATGAGCTTGGCTCACCAGTTGCCCTTAGTTTTAAGCAGTTCAGTGGTCCTATGTTAATCATAAGTCACCTCCTTAGTATTATTTTCTGAGGGCTGATAGAAGTTCTCCCTTAGCTTTATGCCGTGCTTAGAACTTAGAGAAGGGACACTGTTGATTGGTTAGCGGAGCATGAAGAAAGAACAAATGAAAAACCATCCAACAGCCGTATCCCAGAGGGAGTGTGGAGCCCCAGAAAGAAGTCTAACAGTGCTGTTTCCTTGTCCATCTGTGTGCAGGTGAGAAAACCACTGCAGGGGTCTATGTGGAAATGTAAAAATCAGAAACCTGGAATCTTATAGAAGCAACGACAATATGATATTTGCACAGCAACTCCCTTTTGGGGAAATAAAAAGACACCTCCTTTGGTGTTAGCTGTTTTTTTTTTTTTTAATGAACCTGTGGATCTGAGTATGCTTCAGTTTCTTCAAGCATATTTAATATCTTTAAATTTTTAAATGAAAATGTAGCTGTCAATTTTAAACTAATTTGGATGGACAGCAATAAAATGCAAACCTCACTTCAAATTAGAATTTTCAGTGAGGATTTCTAATGGAAAGTAATTGCTGACAATAGGAAATGACAAATTACTAATTACTTAGTTCAATTAGACTTTTGTGCCTTTGGTCCTAAGTGGCAAGCATACAGCAAATCTTGCACTTTTATAACAATTAATGACACTAAAACTATTTAAGCTGCCAACAGATGTGAATAAGAAGACATGAATTGAAACTTACTTAATTTACATACTATCCCTATTTTATATTAAGTAAATGGTGTTTAATTTTTATGCTACAGCTAAATATTACTGGTACAGTGCAATTTTCATAGAACTTCACAGGGCAAAATATCACTGCTCAAAAGCTGATCAGTGTTAGTGCTCCTTTTCTCTTATCACAGCAGTATTTCTTTTTAAAAGATTCTTAGAGCATGAATTTCTGTCTATACCCTATTCGTGGCTATACATCAGTGTTAATTCAATAACAGCACCCTAGCTTTTTGTTTTCAACCTCTCTATATTTTCGTCCATTCCGTTCATCTCTAATTTCCTAATGATTTATTTAGAATCCCATATTTTCTACTTTCAGTCTTTCCCATAAAACTAATTCAGGTGTGGTTTTATGAAAGGGTTTTGATTAGAAGTTCAATTCCACTAACTATCTTAGTACTATTAACTTCTGACTCTAGCTTACAGGGAACTTAATTTGGTATTCCTGGTACTATCAGTTATGCTAATTTTGATTTTGCAAATATAGGATTTGTTTGTTTGTTTCCAGTTATAATCAGAAATATATTTTCTCTATAGGTCAGCAGCTCAGAAGACATTTTGCAGATACGTGTGGAGAAAAAAGAAAGACAAAGGATCCAATTACATATGTAATGATAAATTTTCCTATTAAGAGTTTAAATATATTTATTCTTTTTCTCAAAACATGTAAAATAAAAGTATTTACTTGTGAAATGAAAATAACAATGCTGATCAATACTGAGGCACTCTCACTTGGCATTTTGTGTCTACAGAGTACGTGGAATGCTTTTAGGCAACTGAAGCAACCATAAAAAGAATCATGAAGGATGTTAAATAAAAAGAAAACACATAACAACACTGGTAAAATTATTGACTTTCAAATCATTGCATAAAGTAGCAAACATGTGACTCGAATGTGGAAGCCCAAACTGGCTACTATATTCTGTGTTCTGGGAATTTCTTCAGCTAGTGAGATTCTCTGCATGTCGCTATGATCTCAGGCATCCAGGACTTGATTGCCTTCCTTCAGTGCTGTGTACATGACTACAGGCATCCCATTCAAATTGAACGTATTTTCCTTATACTTATCACTTACAGTTTAAATGGCATGTATTCTGGGTCGTACTACTATTGAGAGTTCACTGTAATTGGGTGAACAGAAGCTTTTTTTGGTCCAACTCCCTTGTAAACGAAAGGAAGTAAGTAAATATATTTTGTCTTATCATATGAACGCAGTGGTAGTACAAATTGGAGGACCCTAAGGCTTGAGAGCAAAAAGATTACCGCAAGGGCTTTCTCGAGGCCGTTCCTTGACTTTTGCAGTTTTTTCAAGACTCATGCAATTAAGCCACTGTTTCGGAGGCAACAAGGTAAACCAGATCCAAATAACCAGGGTTTGGACAAACCTCTCTTGTTTCACCACAGCTGTAGTTTTCTTTTCTCACGAGTCCTGTGAACTTTGAGGGCTAGAAATATAACAGAGACCATACTGGATAATAGAAGAAAAAGGAAAAGCTTAGGCAGGGGGTAGGAGGCCTGGGCAGGGACAGAGGAAAGAAAGACTTTCACAATTCACAAGAAAAATGGCATTGGCATTGTGCTTAAAAAAGATAATGTGGGAAAGAAGCAATAGCAGTGATAGACATAGCAAGTATATTTAGAGCAAGAAGGATGGGAAGAAAGAAGTGGCCTAGTTAGGGGAAAGAGGGAGAGAGAGAGAGAGGGAGCGAGGGAGGGAGAGAGAGAGAAATTGAGAGAACAAACAAAGGAAGTATCAGAAAAGACTGAAAAAAAAAATGGACCTAAGGAAATTAGCAAAACCTATATAAAACTAAGGATATCATATCCTCACTTATTCCACAATGCATCATGAGAATAGAATGTGTTGGTTCGTTTAAATGTCCATGGAATGCACTCTTTCCTTCCTAGTTTCCATCATCATTGTTGAGACAAAAACACCGTACAAATGTCACTTGTGCTAATCTAGATTTCTTATATCCATTTACCTGAGAAATTGAAAGGTAAGTTCTATCTATGTATTATGTTAAATTCTATGAAATTGCTGTACACCTACTTCTATTTACTCTGTAGTATGCACACGGCTTACACATATTCTGTGCCTTGTAGAAATTTTGGCAAGAAGGTTTTTAAAGCTCTAAGGATTTTGAATGCTTAATTATTTTTTAAATAAGCAAGCATGTTCAATTTCTCAGAGGATTTTGAGGGAATTCTGTATGTTTTCTAAACTTAATATTTTAATATATATGTATGTAAATAAATAATGTGCGTGTGTATGCGTGTGTGTGGCGGGCATCCCTGGGTAGTACAAATGGTTAACATACTCGATTTCTAACTGAAAGGTTAGAGGTTTGAGTCCACCCAAAGGCACCTTGGAGAAAGGCCTGGAGATCTACTTTGTAAAAACAGCCATTGAAAACCCT
>NW_004443973.1:20160510-20161417 GCF_000243295.1 Trichechus manatus latirostris
CTGCTTCTTAAAGGTCAAAGCTTTAAAAACCCTATGGAGCAGTTCTCTGTACACATGGCGTTGCCGCCAGTCAGAATTGACTTGATAGCAACTGGTTTGGTTTTGGTTTCTGTATGTACAGAGCTTCCAAAACGTCCAACATGGACCTACTTGCACGGACTGCCTATTGGATGGATTGAATATTTTTCCAAATAAGATTCCGAAAATTCATGAGATGGGTGGATCAGGGCAGGATTTCCTTGAAATAATTTTTGGAGGTGCTTTAGAATGTTTGGTGAAAGAAACAATTAAAGCAGAGCTAGCCAGGTAGCTGCTGGGCAGCAGTAGGTATGTTCTTGATTTGTCCTCTTCAGGTTCGTGACCTGAAACTTGTTTGGATAGTTGGATAATGTCTTGAAAATTTCTGTAATATGCTCCAACCTTACTTGTGCCATTGATGGTTGCTTTCAGTCAGGAAGCTGGTTAAAGTCTTATTGCAACTACTGAATATTTTAATAAAAAGTTGCACAATATGAGGCAACTTTTTAATGTACATCCATTTCTCTCTTCATTTATATCTCAGAGCCTGAGGACTAAAATGGCAAAGATTAAGATACCTATAAATTGGTTAGTATTTTTTTTTGAAATGCCTGTCTGCCTTCTGGGGAATATTCCTTTTCTCAAGTACGGTGTAGACTCAAAACAAAGAGGGAAAAAGCTGAAGGACATCAAGTACATGTCCTAGCAAAGCACAACTGTTTAAAGATGCTGTGATGGTTAAGACTGTGCGTCAACTTGGCTGGGCTACGATTCTCAGTGTTCTGGGAATGATGTGATTGCTTCCCTGTTGAGATTTAATATGTGATCACCCCCATGTTGGGATCTGCTGTGAGTAGCCAATCAGTTGAAAGGAAGTTTCCTTGGGGAT
>NW_004443973.1:20161994-20163093 GCF_000243295.1 Trichechus manatus latirostris
CATACATATATATGTATATATATATAGTTTTATTTTTCTGGTACTGCTGTAACAGAAGAAAAAGGAAAAGCTTAGACAAGAGGTAGGAGGTCTGAGTAGGAGCAGAGGAAAGAAAGACCAACACATCACTAGAAAAATGACATTGGCTTTGTGCTTAAAAGAAGATAACATGGAAAAGAAGCAGTAACAGTGATAGACATAGCAAGTATATTTAGAGTAAGAAGGATAGGAAGAAAACAAGCGGCCTAATTAGGAGAGAGAGAGATATTGACAGAATAAGAAAGGAAGTGTCAGAAAAGACTGAAAAAAGGGAACCTGAGGAAATTAGCAAAACCCGTATGAAGATAAGGACAGCATATCCTCGCTTATGCCAAAATGCATCAAGAGAATAGAATGTGTAGGTTGATTTAAATGTCCACAGAATGCACTGTTTCTTTCCTAGTTTCCATCATCATTATTGAGACACAAACAATATATTAATATCACTCGATGTATATGTTTACTTGCATACATACTAACATACATACATATGTATCTATATGCTGGGGCTGGAATATACATATGTATATACATATATATATATATATCTTCAGAATAAAATGAAATAAGCCTAGCTGCATAGATATATATATATATATAGTTTTATTTTTCTGGTACTGCTGTAACAGAAGAAAAAGGGAAAGCTTAGACAAGAGGTAGGAGGTCTGAGCAGTAGCAGAGGAAAGAAAGACCAACACATCACTAGAAAAATGGCATTGGCTTTGTGCTTAAAAGAAGATAATATGGAAAAGAAGCAGTAACAGTGATAGATATAGCAAGTATATTTAGAGTAAGAAGGATAGGAAGAAAAGAAGTGGCCTAATTAGGAGAGAGAGAGATATTGACAGAATAAGAAAGGAAGTGTCGGAAAAGACTGAAAAAAGGAACCTGAGGAAATTAGCAAAACCTGTATGAAGATAAGGACAGCATATCCTCGCTTATGCCAAAATGCATCAAGAGAACAGAACGTGTTGGTTGATTTAAATGTCCACAGAATGCACTGTTTCTTTCCTAGTTTCCATCATCATTATTGAGACACAAACAATATATTAATATCACT
>NW_004443973.1:20165144-20172300 GCF_000243295.1 Trichechus manatus latirostris
CAAACAATCAGAACATAGTGTAATAAGTTTAGCAGTAGAAGTATGCACACAGCACAGAGGCAGCCATGAGAAAGATTTAATTAATTTAGAAGGAGGTAACTTGTGACAAGAAAAGCTTCACTGAGCAACTAATACTGGAGATGAGTGATAAGGGAGAAGGAAATGTAAGGCAGAACAAAAAGCGCATGCAAAGGCACTGAGGTCCAAATAACAATATGTGTGGGAAATTGCAAGAGAGACACAAAATCAAGTATCCTCTTCCTTTATTTTGATTGTCGATCTTTGTATCTAAATCTAACTAATCTCTTTTCATTAAATTCCAACTTATTGAATGATTTATTCTTTTATTCTACAAATATGTATTGAGTACCACCTATGTTCTAGGCATTATTATAGGTGCTGAGCTTAGAGGAATGAACAAAACACACAAATCTCTGCTCTTACAAAGCTGACATTCTAGTAGAGGGTTGAGGCAATAAACATAATAAATAAAGGTGATACTATATGTAGAGCATTAGATAATGATCAACTTATGAGGAAAAATATAAAGGAAAGGGAGATAAAAAACTGAGAGAGGGGAAAGGTGTTCAAATTTTAGAGCTAGTGGTAAGTAGGGTCTCAACAAGTAGAGACCTGAAGGAACAAATGGCAAACCACTTGGCTGTTTGGAGTTGACCTTTCTAGGCAGGAAGAAGCGAAAAGGTCTTCAGGGCAGAGTATGCCTGGTGTGTTCAAGGAACAAGTGGAGGACAATATGGCTGAAAAGGAATTAGCAAAGAAGAGAGCAGGATGAGATCACAGAGAAAAGGTGGCTTTGCAAGCCACAGAAATAAATTTGAGCTTTTATTTTGAGTAAGATGGAAAATTTTTGGAGGATTTTGAGTAGAGGGATGATGTGACATTATTTACCTTATAATATGATCATTTTGGCTGCTCTGTTGAAAATAGATCAAAGCTGCCATGGACAAAAAGAAGAACTTTTTAAGGGGGTAGACATGCTACTGCAATAATCTAGGTCAGAGTTATTGGTGGCTTGTTCTGGGACGGTAGCAGTAAAATGGTGAAAATCAGTTCTATTCTGAATATGTTTGAAGGTAGAGCAAGCAAGATAAGCTGAAGGGTTGGATGCAGGATGTGGAAAAAGGCACAGGTGACTTTAAGGTGAGTAACTGAATGAATGGCTCGTAAGTTTGAGATGTTGTTGTTGTTGGCTGAAGTCGAGCTGACTCTGACTCATGGTGAGCCATGCACAACCGAACAAAATGATACCCTGCCCTGTGCCATCCTCACTTGGGTTGCAGATTGAACATTTGTGATCCACAGGGTTTTCACCAGCTAATTTTTTGAAAGTAGATCACCAGGATATTCAAGAAAAATATTGACCAGGCAGTTGTACATATAAGCCTGGAGTTCTGGGGAGAGGCATGGGCTGGAAATACAAATTTGAGAGTCAACAGCATTATAGTAGATGATATTTAAAACCATGGAAACTAGATGAATCACCAAGTGAATAAGAGTAGATAAAACACAGAAGTAATCCAAGGACTATTCCTGGGGGCACTTCAACACTTAGAGGTTGGAGAGTTGAGGTAGAGCCAACAAAGGAAACTGAGAAGGAGTGGTCAGAGAGATAGGTGGAAAAGGTCTAAAGAGTGGTTTCTTGAAAACCAAGTGAAAAACGTGTTCCAGAAGGACAGAGAACACAACTGTCTCAAATAATTTAAACAGGTCAAATAAAATGGGAAATGAAAACTGACCATTAGATTTAACAACATAAAAGTCATTGGTAATCTTGTCAAGTGGAGGGTTGATGGACTGGCGGGAGGGAGAAACCGAATCAGAGTAAGTTCTGGGGACAAGAGGAGGAAATCAATTTGGGGCAGTGAATATAAAGTTTTTTTTTTTTCTTTTTCCCCATGAGATTTTCTGTGAAAGTAAGGAGAGGACTGAGGTGTGAATGAGTCAAGACAATTTTATTTATTTATTTTTTAAGGTGGGAGAAATTTATATAAATAGGAATGAGCCAATATACAAAAGAAAATGTTACTCAGGAGAGAGATGGCAAAAATTGCAAGAGCAATGTTCTTGAGTAGATGAGAGCATCTCATGGAAGCAGCAGTCAAGAAATCAAAAAGACACACTGCACTGGGAAAATCTGCTGCAAAAGACATGTTTAAAGTATTGAAAAGCAAAGATGTCACCATGAAGACTAAGATGCACCTGACCCATACTGTGGTGTTTTCAATCACCTTATATGCATGAGAAAGCTGGACGATGAATAAGGGAGACCAAAGAAGAATTGATGCTTTTGAATTGTGGTGTCGGAAAAGAATATTGAATACACCATGAACTACCAAAAGAAAGAACAAATCTGTCTTGGAAGAAGTATGACCAGAATGCTCCTTAGAAGCAAGGATAGTGAGACTACGTCTCACGTACTTTGGACATGTTATCAGGAGGGATCAATCCCTGGAGAAGGACCTCATTGCTTGGTAAATTGGAGGGTCAGTGAAAAAGAGGAAGACCCTCAATGAAATGGATTGACACAGTGGCCGCAACAATGGACTTAAATATAACAATGATTGTGAGGATGGTGCAGGACTGGGCAGTGTTTCATTCTGTTGTACATGGGGTCGCTATGAGTTGGAATCAACTTGACGGCACCTAACAGCAACAACAAAATGAGAGGACAAGTAAGTGAAGGGTTCGGTCATGTTACGAGGCAATTCACCATGTGTTTTCTCATGTTTCTGTGTGTCTTGTGAGCCAAGACATTTACTGATTTTTATTTTTTTTTGTCTTGGACAATATTTACAAGATGTTTATACACCATAGAGCCTTGGGAGTTAGAGATAGTATCTACCTTTAGAAAGAAGACAGGTTTCCTTACTGCCCAGTATAATAAATAATGTTTTCCTCTGGGGCAAAGGTCATGTGAGTTTGCTCAAAGTCCATTATAAAATAGTTGGGTTCCACAAACTCAAAGTTCCTCTCCTGTAAAGCAGCTGAGTGTGTGTACAGAAGTCACCTGACCCTCATCACGTTGCCTTATGGGAACTAGGGCTTAGGGAATCATCACAAGAAAATGATAATAGTCTGGCTACTGTAATTTCTATGAACAATAAACTGTCCTTTGCGTCCAATCCAGGAGTCCTGTGTCTTTTTTAGCACCCATGAAACTGCAGCTGGCTAACTATTTAGCTTGCTAATATGTAAAATCCCAGGGTATTCACAATTCTTGACAAACCATAGCAAGAAATCTGGTCCATTTTTCACATTAACCTTTGGGTAGGGAGAGTTTATGGGCACAGATGTAGGTGGGTGGATATGATGGCTTCAGTTTTCTCAGTGAAATCAGAAACAAAAACCTTAGCCCTTTCAAGACCCAACTATTTTCTGCTTTGAATTTTTTGTTGATATCACATGTTTTCATTAATGGAATGCATACTGAATCACTGAGTTTGTTTGAATTTTTCGTAGCTACTATGGGTTTTTTTCTTGCCTCATCCTACCAATGCTGTCCTCAGAGTTCAGAGGGATATATGTGTCCCACTAATTCTGCACTCCCCAGAGTCCAGTGGGGCATATATATACCAAAAAACTTTTTATCAAAATCTATATTTTTATACCAAAAACATTGATTCAGCACCACCTCATACAATACCATGTAAAAACAGTAATGTGCCCATTTTTTCCATTTCAAACTGTCATCCAGGTTTCCACCTGCCAGCAGCATGCACTATCAGTGGGAAAGCAACTTCCCAAAAAACCTCATAGGTGGAAAACATAGATGGGCAAAGATGTATCCCAACCGTCATGAAAAGGCTTTAGACAGAGTGAGGATGGAGGAGAAAATGTAGATATTTTGGAAAGAAAGTGGTGTAGAATGGTTGCTTAGGAGATGAGAGTGTGAATGGACTAGGGAAATACAATGTTATCCTGTGTGGTGTTAATGGCTATTTGATCATGAATTTTAAAGAAGACTAGGTAGCATGGTTGTGACTAGTTTAGCTGCAGCTATGTTAAGCTGCGGAGGTGCAGGCCTAGGTTTAAGTGTATAGGGTGAGGATTTAGCCAAAAAAGCAAGGGAGAGTCAAGGGGGCTGAGAACCTATGCAAGGAAATGATTGTAAATATTGGACTACAGAACTGGCTAAAGAAGTTAGTGAGGGCAAAAGGGGGTGATCATCTGTGAAAAGGAGGTAGGATGGATGGATTTTAGATCTCATTCTCAGAGAGATCAAGGGATTTTGGACTTTGGAACTAGAGGAAGTGAGCTGGAAAGATTATTCTGGTTACCTATTCCTCCCAGTATGTGTCATCTAAATTCTGTGATTTTTTGTTTTTACATCCTGATATTTTCTGAATGCTTTGCTCCAGTCAAGATAGTAGTGTTTACTCCAGTCTCTTAATGCCAGAGTGACATTATTAAAAAGACAAATAAAGTCTGTTGTGAGACTTATTTTTAGAAAAGTCATGCTGGTTTCTTTTCATTATATTTGCATTTCTTTTCGAATGTTCACAAAACATCTCTTTTAGAATGTTCCTGATTACTGATATTAACCTGACAGACCTATTATTTATAGGACTTATATCTTCTGGATCACTGGCTTCCAAACATTTTTGATACTGCACCTCTTATAGTAAAATATTTTTATGAATTTGCATCCTAATGTATGTTTCCTTATGTATAAATTATATTCCAGTATTTAAACATAAATATAATTAAATATTAATATGATAAATACAACACGGCCATTTATAGGAATTTGAAAAAGAATGAACTGAAGTTGAATACAACATTTTTTAATTTTACTCTATTTCAGTGTGAAAACTTTTTCTTCTCATTTAATTTTAATAATTATATTGTACTTAATAATAACAATACTAATAATATTTTAGGGAGAGTATTAGATTTGATAAGATTATTATTGTTTTTAACTCATAAGTGTCTGTTGAGAGATTTGCTCAAGGAGGAAGGAAGGTCTTAACACTTCCATTCTCAAATTGTTCAGTTTTACTTGCATTAATAGAATTGCCTTCAATCTGTGTCTCTCTTGCAGAAGTCTTCTTGGACTGGCTGCCCGTTTAGTGAGGGTGAATTTTGTTAAAACTAGATAAAGTAATCTGTAAATCTGTTTAACTGGAGCACTTAAATTGCAGTACTTCAAATATGAACAAAGGCTGCTCGGCTTATTGAACTCCCACTGTTCCATCAGGCTGTCTCACCGAACCATTCAACACTTATGATTATCTCACATTTAGGCTCAGTGAGAATGTTGTTATTAATCTATACAGTAATACCTTGTTTTACTGTGCTTCACTTTATTGCAGTTCACAGATTTGTGTTTTTAACAAATTGAAGGTTTGTGGCTACCCTGTGTCACGCAAGTCCGTTGGCACCGTTTTTCCAACAGCACGTGCTCATTTCCTGTTTCTGTGTCACATTTTGGTAATTCTCACAATATTTCAAACTTTTTCATTATTATTATATCTGTTATGGTGATTTGTGCTCAGTGATCTTTGATGTTACAAATGTAATTCTTTTGGGGCACCACGAACCATGCCCATATAATATGGGGAACTTAACTGATAAATGTTGTATGTGTTCTGACTGCTCCACTGACCGGCTGTTCCTCCCATCTCTCTCCCTCTCCTTGGGCCTCGCTATTTCCTGAGACATGACAATATTGAAATTAGGCCAATTAATAACCCTATGGCGGCCTCTAAGTGTTCAAGTGAAGGGAAGAGTCACTTATCTCTCACTTTAAATCAAAAGCTAGAAATGATTAAGCTTAGTGAGGAAGGCATGCCAAAAGCCAAGACAGGCCAAAAGCTAGGCGTCTTGTGCCAGTTAGCCAAGTTGTGAATAAAATGGAAAAGTTCTTGAAGGAAATTAATAGTGCTACTCCAGTGAACACACGAATAATAAGAAAGCAAAACAGCCTTACTGCTGATAGGGAGAAAGTTTTAGTGGTCTGAAGAGAAGATCAAAGGAGTCACAACATTCCTTTAAGCCAAAGCTTACTCCAGAGCAAGGCCCTAACTCTCTTCAATTAATTCTGTGAAGGATGAGAGAGGTGAGGAAGCTGCAGAAGAAATGTTTGAAGCTAGCAGAGGTTGGTTCATGAGGTTTAAGGAAAGAAGCCATCTCCACAACACAAAAGTACAAGGTGAAGCAGCAACTGCTGCTGTAGAAGTTGCAGCAAGTTACCCAGAAGCTCTAGCTGAGATAACTGATGAAGGTGACTGCACTGAACAGCAGACATTCAGTGTAGACGAAACAGCCTTAAAGCGGAAGAAGATAACCACCTAGGAAGGACTTCCATAGCTAGAGAGAAGTCAATGCCTGACTTTAAGGCCTCAAAGCTTCAAAGGACAGGCTGACTCTCTTGGTGGGCACTAATGCAGCTGGTGACTTTAAGCTGAAGCCAGTGCTCATTTACTATTCTGAAAATCCTAGGACCCTTAAGAATTATGCTAAATCTACTCTGCCTGTGCTCTATAAATGGAACAACAGAGCCTGGATGACAGCACATTGTTTAGAACATGGTTTACTGAATATTTTAAGCCCATTGTTGAGAACTACTGCTCAGAAAAAAAGATTCTTTTCAAAATATTACTGCTCATTGACAATGTACCTGGCCACCCAAGACCTCTGATAGAGATATACAAGGAGATTAATGTTGTTTTCATGCCTGATAACACAACATCTATTCTGCAGCCCATGGATCAAGTAGTAATTTCAACTTTCAAGTCTTATTATTTAAGAAATACATTTTGTAAGGCTATAGCTGCCATAGATAGTGATTCCTCTGATTGATCTGGACAAAGTAAATTGAAAACCTTCTAGAAAGCATTCACCATTCTAGATGCCATTAAGAACATTTGTGATTCATGGAAGGAGGTCAAAATATCACCATTAATAGGAGTTTGGAAGAAGTTGATTCCAACCCTCATGGATGACTTTGAGAGGCTCAAGACTTTACTGTAGATATGGTGGAAATAGCAAGAGAACTAGAATTAGAAGTGGAGCCTGAAGATGTGACTGAACTGCTACAATCTCATGATAAAATTTTAACAGATGAGGAGTTGCTTCTTATGGATGGACAAAGAAAGTAGTTTCTTGAGAAAGAATCTATTCCTGATGAAGATGC
>NW_004443973.1:20174754-20177073 GCF_000243295.1 Trichechus manatus latirostris
CCTTTTTCATCATACTATTGTGTTCTTCTTCCTGGCATTTTCTTCTGTTAAGAAAGTGACTTCTTACCTCTCTCATTCTTCCTTCCCAACCACGGTACCGACCCTTTCCAAAGTATTTTGTCTGTTATATCATGACCCTGTGTTCCCCAACGATGACAACTAGAGGCTTGTCTGTCAGCATTTACATGGCAAATGTGTCAGTAGCAGAATCTCTTCTTTACACTTTCACTACGTTTAGAGAAAAAATAAATTTCCCATTACTCTGTCAGAAACTTGGGAACTATTTAAATCAGACAGAAATGTCACTTAGATTTCAGAGGGAGTTTATATTTCAACACCTCAAGCCATCTGACTTTTCTTCTTTTTATGTAACAGTCAAATAAGGAGGGAGAACTTGGAGGCAAGCTCTTTGAACAGACTCATTTGAGAATTTCTGCAGTTCATGCTCACAGATGGTCCGTCATTCAGGCCACTGGAAGATTTGTTAGTTTAAACTGTGCTTAAACTAGTTCTCTACTGCCAAGTAAGTGTACTTCCTTTAACAGGTTGTGACATGTATTCACTGAGAAGATGCAAAACTTTTTTTTTCCTCTGGAAGAATGACGACAATTCTGTAAAACTTGTGTTTTCGTTTTAATTTATTGAGGTGGCAGGATTGCAAAGGTCAAATCTAAAAGAAACTAGTAACTTGAGGGACTTGAGGGAGACCATTTCTTTTTAAAAATAAAATCTAGTGTTTTGTTTCGGATGACTATAATATTTGGGAAATAGAGGAAAACAAGGAGAAAATCACCACTTTTCACATAATCTGGTGATAACCACTGATAGAATTTTTAAAAAAATGTTATGAAAAGTTTATATAGCATGGGAAAGTTACGTTTACTTTTTGACACCTTTTCCCATTCTTTAGTGGTTAATCGTTTATTTAGGTTTTCTATTTCTTGGGTCGATTTTATTAACTTTTGTATTCCTAGAGCCCATAATTTTTGTTGAAAATTTCATATTTTTATTTATTGCTCTAATTGAAATTAATTTGTCAGATTTTTATTTAGAATGTTTATTTTTCTTATATTTGCATATTCATTTGTGTGTGTGCAAGCTCTTCCATGTCAGTTTTTCTTTTTTCAAATATATTGCTTTCTGCCTTATTTCATTATTTTCGTCCGCTTTATTTACTTATTTTTTAAATTAAATTTATTTTGTTTCCCAAACACTCATTCCAAGATACTACATGAAATACTGTTTTGTTATGTGCTGTCAAGTTGGTTTCGAATTCCTAATGACCCCATGTGACAAAGTAGAACTAGCACATAGGGTTTTCTTGGCTATAATCTTTATAGAAGTAGATTGCCAGGTTTTTCTCCTGTGGAGTTGCTGGTTGAGTTTGAACCAAGAACATTTCAGTTAGCAGCCAAGTACTTAATCATTCTGCCACCAGAGCTCCTTAAAGGAAATGCTAAGTTCATTGAATTTTATTCTTCCTTGTTAAAAATTGAGAGCATTTTAGAGTTATGAATTCCCTCTAACCACAGATTTGGCTGCATCCTTTAAGTTTTGTTAATTAGTTTTGCTCATTATTATTTTTTTGTGAATAGTCTATAATAGCAGTTGTGTTTTCTTCTATCTGGATCTGATTTCCATAAGTAGCCTGGAATGAGCAGAACTCTACTGAGTGCTGTCCTCTTAGCTATCATACTGCTGAGTGAAGTAGTCAGAACTAAGGGCCCATCTTCTTCTAAGGTAGTGCTTCCCACACTTCCTCACATTATGGCAAACAGATAATAATATGTGTACAGCCTAGTGGGGTAAACAGTTGAGGCTACTTCCTACTGAAATGCCTGGTCAAGGAGCTCTGGGGCCTAACTGCCCTCAGGGACCAGCATCCCTGGTATAGCTATAACCTATTCTTGGCATATGAGTTGGGAATTTCTACTCTGAGAGACCATCAAGATCACTTTCATCATGCTTCATGTAATTGTTTACCTTAGCAAAAACCAGAAGTCCAAGGCTCAACAAATATCTCTTATGAACTAATTTTTTTAAAAGTCAGTTATTGAGGGAGGTGGAGCTAAAATGGCACTATAGACAGAAGCACCACGCCGTCCCTCCACAGCAAAGACCAGAAAAACTAAGTAAAACAGAGACAAACGTCAATTCTGGAATCCTAAGCATCAAAGGAAGAGATAAAGAACTCAAACAAGCACCGAATGGACTAAGAAACTGACAGAAAACAGAGAGTGAGGAGAGATATGGAGTGGAGGTCCCTTATCAGCTAACAAGGCACGGATCCACTGTCTTGGACTCATCAGCCTCCGAGAT
>NW_004443973.1:20177261-20178806 GCF_000243295.1 Trichechus manatus latirostris
GGGGAGATGCTGGCTCCGTGCCACTTGGATTCACCCAGACCACACTGGGAAACTCCTTCAGTGCCATTTTCTTGTTGCTGTTTTTGCTTTTCTCAGCTTCTTTTGGTTTCTTGTCTCTCTCTCATCTCCTTCTCTTCCTTTCTCTCAAACACTTGGCTCTGTGTGCCATCTCTGCTTCTTCTTGACAGGCTGTGAAGCACTGCTCGACTAGGGAACTACTTCCCTGGTCCACGTTGCTACACCAGTGGGATCCTTGTGGGCACTTTTTCTTCATTTCTCAGTTTCTCATCTCTATCTACTTTCCTTGTTTTCCTGTCTCCTGAATACCTGGCGCCGTGTGTTATCTCCACCCCTTTTAAATAGGTTGTGCGACGAGGCTTGGGAGCCACTTCCCCAGTCCACGCTGGCACATTGGTGGGATCTCTGGGAGCATTTCTTATTTATTTTTATTTTTGCTTTTCTTCATTTCTCGATATCTTGTCTCTCTCTACTTTGTTTCTTCCTGTCTCCTGAATACCTGGGGCCATCTCCAGCCCTGCCAGACAGGCTGTGCTGTGCCTAGTGGCTTGGGAGCCACTTCCCTGTCCGTGCCACCAAGCTAGTGGGCTCCCTTGGGGATTTTTTTTTTTCTTTTCTTGATTTCTTTTCTCTACCATCTTTCCATTCTTTTCTCATGAACATCTAGCACCATGTGCCATCTTTGCTCCTTCTAGACGGGCAGTGCAGTGCCACACAGCTGGAAAACCACCTCCCTAGTCTGTGCCGCCACACGAGGGAGCTCCTTTGGGACATTTTTTTCTCTCTTCTTTTCTTGATTTCTTGTCTCTCTCTACATTTCTTCCTTACCCTTCTCCTGAACACCTCACCATGTGCCATCTCCACTTCTTGATGGACTATGCAGTGACACTAGGCTGGGGACCTGCTTCTGGTGGGCTCCCTTGGAGCATTTTTTTTTTCTTTCTTCTATCTTCTTTTTTTTCTCAGTTTCTTGTCTCTCTCTACCTCTCTTCCTTTCTTTCTTCCCAACCACCTGGTATATATATTTTTTCTTAATTTCTTTTCTCTGTCTACAGTTCTTCCATTATTTTCTCCTGAACACCTAGCTGTGTGTGCCTTTCTCTCTCTTTTTTTAAAAATCTAGTTCTTGTCTCTCTGTACCTTTCTTCCTTTCCTTTCTCCTGCCCATCTACCTTCGTGTGCCATATCTGTCCCTTTTTGACAGACCATACCTCACTGCCTGACTAGAAAGCCACCAGCACACGGCTTCCTTGGGTCTGTGCCACTCCAATGGCAGACTCCCTCAGCACTTTTGTTTTTGTTTTTTGTTTTTAGCTCCTCTTTCTCTTCTTTCCCACACACACTTAGCCCCACACATCACAACCTCCTTCCTCCCTCCTGCTTATCTGCACAGTGCTCTGAACATTGCACCCTTGAACAGCACAGGCACAATCTACCAGAACCTGCCATGCACTGGCCCTGGCCCCACTCTGTTGGCCCCACTACATGCCACAAACAGCTCATCCCAGCCCCTCCCCTTCCACTGGA
>NW_004443973.1:20186148-20187851 GCF_000243295.1 Trichechus manatus latirostris
CAGTATTTAACAACTGCCACACCTCCAAGCTGGAACTCAGGGCTAAAAGTGCCCAAACCAGTCTCGAGGCTTTAAAAAATTGCCACGTTACCTAAGCTGGGAACTCATAGCAAGCACTGCCCCTTTGCCTACTCACTGGCATGAGGGGTCCAAGGACTTGTAGCTGCCTTCATCCCTGCCTTGACCTGTATGGGCCAATTCAACACCTCATTAGCATAAAGCAACAGGGCATACGCCTGAAGCCTGTTTTCAACTGCAGCAGCCAAGGGGGTGTTGCAGATTTATGACATTTGACACCGCCCTGCCCATTAAGCAGGGACTTCACCCACCCACGTCAGGGGCCTAAGGGCTTGTGGTATCCCCCAGTCAACCACAACCGGGGTCTGAGAATAAGAGGTGCTTCCCAGTCCCTATAGCCAACAGCATAGGGATGCCCAAGGACCAGCTGCAAAACCCACCCCCCCATATGCCCTAAGGGACAGGGACATGCCCTCCACCCAGGTACTTAGGGGCAGCCATCAGCCACCTGACTTACTCAGCACATAGTCCCCACAGCCAGATTCCTGTGCTAGCTACGAACACCCATACGCAGCCCTGCCCATCTAAGACTGTAGGTGAGAGTCTGCACCACACACTCGGTAACTGATGACCTGGACACCTGAGCCACATCTACACAAGAAAAGTGAAAAGACTCCTGGGCCCACACAATTACTAGCTGCTCTAACCACTGGGTGACAGGATGTGAGAGCTTCAAAGATGCCAATAACCAAAGTAGCTCATACTCCCAGCCTATTTGGGCATATCAAAACAAAACAAAAAGCTAGGACACAGTAAACAAACATACAACAAATAGATATAATAACTTACTGATGGCTTGGAGACAACAGTCAATATCAAATCACATAAAGAAGCAGGTCAAGGTGGCTCCAGCAAGTGACCAAAATAAAGAACCCAGAAACCTTCCATGGGAAGAGAAGTTCTGGGAATTACTGGAGTTAGAATTCAAAAGATTAATATATAGAGCTCTTCAAGAGATCAGGAAGGAGATAAGGCAAAACTCAAACTACAACAAGGAACAAACAGACAAAGCAATGGAAGAATTCAGGAAAACAATACAAGAAAAGAACAACAAATTTAACAGGCTGCTAGAAACCACAGAGAGACAGTAACTAGAAATCTAAAAAATTAACAATAAAATTTCAGAGTTAGACAACTCAATAGAAAGTCATAGGAGCAGAATTGAGGCAATGGAAGTCAGAATTAGTGAGATTGAATATAGATCCCTTGACATCAATTTATCTGAGGAAAAATCAGAAAAAAGAATTAAAAAAAATGAAGATATTCCAAGAATTACGTGGGACACTATCAAGAGGAAAAACCTATGAGTGACTGGAGTACCAAAACAGGGGAGGATAACAGAAAATACAGAGAGAATTACTGAAGATTCTCCTGCATAAAACTTCCATGATATCATGAAAGACCAGAAGACATCTATCCAAGAAGCTCAAAGAACCCCACACAGGGTAGATCCCAAAAGAAAGTCGCCAAGACATATTACAATCAAATTTCCCAAAACCAAAGATAAAGATAGAATCTAGAGAGCAGCTAGGGATAAACGAAAAGTTACCTACAAAGGAAAATCAATAAGACTAAGCTCTGACTACTCAGCAGAAACCATGCAGGCAAGAAGGCAATAGGATGAC
>NW_004443973.1:20187951-20225797 GCF_000243295.1 Trichechus manatus latirostris
AAATTAGGGCATTTCCAGATAAACAGAAGTTAAGGGAATTTGTAAAAACCAAACCAAAATTACAAGAAATATTAAAGGGAGTCCTCCAGTTAGAGAATCAGCAATATCAGATAAAACCCAAGACTAGAACACGGGACAGAACAACCAGATATCAACCCAGATAGGGAAATTGCAAGAATAAGTCAAAGCTGAAAGACTGAAAATAGGAAAACAGACATCAATATGTAAACGATGACAACATTAAAACAAAAAAGAAGGAATAAATAGTGTAGTCCTAGAACTTCCATATGGAGAGGAAGTTAAGGCAATATCAAGAAATAAAAGATTGGTTTAAACTTAGAAAAATAAAGGTAAATTTTAAGGTAACCACAAAGGAAGCTAACAAATCTACCCATCAAAATAAAAAAGAAGAAAAACATAAAGACTCAGCAAACACAAAATTAACAATAATGAAAAAGATGAAAAAAAGTGAGGATGGTGAGACTTTGTCTCAAATATTTGGACATGTCATCAGAAGGGATCAGTGTCTGGAGAAGGACATCATGCTTGGTACAGTAGAAAGTCAGCAAAAAAGAGGAAGACCTTCAATGAGATGGATTAACACAGTGGCTGTAACAATGGGCTCAAACATTGCAAGGATTGTGAAGATGACATAGGACTGGACAGCATTTTGTTCTGTTGTACACAGGGTAGCTATGAGTTGGAACCAGCTTGACAGCACCTAACAACAACAACATTGACAACTTCCTCATTTTAAAATTTTATTTTAAAGCCATTTGTGCTATAGCTAGAATATTTAATAGTCAAATTTAATTATTTTGAGGCAATTGGAATAGTCCTAGAATATAATGCAGTGCTTTCCTTTTTCACTTTTAGTCTGACTCTATTACTGTCTTCTTCCTCAAAATTTTTAATTTTGGAAACTTTCAAACCTACAGAAAAGTTTTAAGAATAGTTTAAAGAGCCCGTATACATGCTTCACTTTGATTCTTCAGTTATGAACATTTTGACATATTTGATTTCTCTAAATCTCTCTCTATATATAAAGGTATTTATATTTGTCGATATCAGTCTATCTTTCTATACACACTTGAATAAAATATTTTCTTCTATATCATATCCAGGGGCCCTGGTGGCACAGTGGTTAAGAGCTCGGTTGCTAACCAAAAGGTTGGCAGTTCGGATCCACCAGATGCTGCTTGGAAACCTATGGGGAAGTTCTACTCTGTCCTATAGGGTCGCTATGAGTCAGAAACGACTCCATGGCAATGGGTTGTATCATACCCTAGAATTTTAATAGTTTAAGCTTGTATGTTCAGGTCTATGATCTATTTCAAGTTAACTTTTGTATGAGGTATAAGGTAAGGTTGTGGTTCATTTTTTGAGCATGTAGATGCTGAATTTTTCCATCACAAATTGTTGAAAGACTATTTTCTCACTGAATTCCCATAACAATCTTTGTTGAAAATCAATTGACCATATTAGTGTGAGCATATTTCTGGACTTCCTATTCTGTTTCACTGTTCTGCATGTCTAACCTTATGCCAAAACCACACTGCCTTGATTACTATAGCTTGATAGTCACCATTAGTCTATAATTCACGTACTATAATTTCTACAGATTTACTCTTTTTTAAAATAAAATTTTTATTTTAGAGCAGTTTTAGATTTGCAGAATTATTGTGAAGATAGTACAAAGAGTTCCCGTATACTCTGCATGCAGTTTCTTTATTATTAACAATTGCATTAATATGGTATATTTGTCATAATTAATGAGCCAATATTGATACATTATTTTAAAATAATGTCCATACTTTATTCTAATTTCGTTGGTGTTCCCCTAGTGTTCTTTTTATGTTCCAGGATCCCAAACAAGATACCACGTTACATTTAGTAGTTAAATCTCCTTAAGCTCCTCTTAGCTCTGATAGATTCTCAAATTTTCCTTGTTTTTGGTAACCATGACAGTTTTGAGGAATACTGATCAGGTGTTTCGTAGAATGTCCCTCAATTGAGATTTGTTTGATGTTTTCCCCATGATTAGATCGGGGTAATAGGTTTTTGGAAGGAAGAAACAGCAAAAAAGTGCCATTTTCATTACATCATATCAATGGTATGTTATGAATTAAGTTGTGTACCCTATAAAGTCATTTTGAAATCACAACCTCTGTACCTGTAAATACGACCCTGTTTGGAAATCGTTTTCCTTTGTTATATTAATGAGGTCATATCAGAATAGAATGGGTCCTAAACCTAATCCCTTCTGAGTGGTGCCTTATAAAAAGAGCAGAATAGACACCGGCACACACAGGGGAAGACAGCCACCATGTGATGATTGAGAAGATGCATCTACAAGCCCAGGATTACAAACAGCTACTAGAAGCTAGAATAGACAAGGAAGTACATTTCTCTAGAGCTGTTGCTCTGATTTGGACTTCCAGCCTCCATAACTGGGAGACAATAAATTCTGTTCTTTAAAGTCACTCACTTGTGGTTTTTTTTTTTTTTTAATGGCAGCACTAGCTAACTATGACAGGTACATACTATCTATGTGACTTATCACTGTTGATGTTATGCCTGATCAGAATTTCTCCAGATTTCTCCCTTGTAAAAGTACTATTTTTTTCCTCCCTTTCCTTACTTTACTCTTTGGAAGAAAGTCAGTATGTGTAGCCCACACTTAAGGAGGTGGAGTTACTTCATGTTTATCCTTAGAGCAGACCTTACTGACACTGACTCTGAGGCTATTTCTTAGTTTTAGAAGCTTTTGTTGCCTTGGAAAGACTGTCTTGGATTCTCAGTATTCCTCCACATTATGCTAGAAAACTGAAAGATTTTGTCTTTAGTTTGTCTCTTTCATCTTTCGTTTTGTCAGAGGTAGCTGGATGAATTTGTGTCTGAAAATCTCCTTAGCAAGATTTCTGAGATCACCAGGTTGCTTTTCTATTTTCTGTACTGCTGCAGGCAACAGTTTTGCTAACTGTTCTCTCTTTATGTAACTCAGCTGCCCTTTTCACCAGCTTCCAATAACATTTTCCTCATTGTCCTTGAAGCCCTAATAGCTTCCCTGAGGCCACTGAAGTTTTCACCAACAGTTTCTTCCAGTTCATGCCTACCGTCCAGCCCAAGCCAATGACAGGTTTTAGGTTTAATCTACTTGACAGCAACAAGTTTGGTTTTTGTTATTTTTGGTTATCACAGCACCTCACTTCCAGGTACCAAATTCTGTCCCAGTTATCTACTGTCACCTAACAAATTACTTGAAAACTTGGAAGCTTAAAACAAGAAGCATTTTATTATAGCTTATGATTTTGTGAGTCAGTATTTTGGACAGGGCTCAGCTGGTCCATTCTTCTGCTCTATACGATATTGAATGAGGTTACTTGGTAGCATTCATCTGGTAGATGGTCTGGAAGGTCAAGATGGCTTAATACGCATGTCTGGTGCCTAAGAAAGCATGGTTAGACGGCTTGACTAGACTGAGATTTTTCATCACAATGCCTATTTCTGGCCTCTTTAACATAGAAGTCTCAGGGTAGGTAGATTGTTCACGTAGCAGCTCAGTGTTCCTATAGACATATTTCAAGAGACAGGAAACTCAAGGCGGAATTGTTTAAGGCCCTGGACTGGAAAATGACTCAGCCTAAATTCCACTGTATTCTATTAGTTAAAGCAGTCACAGAGCCCACCCATTTTCAAGATGAATGATCGTAGAACCACCTCTCCATGGACAGAGTTTTAAAAATTTGTGCTCATTTCTGATCTGCTACACCTTCTATTTCTTTATTATTTTCTAAAAAGATTTTCACTGTGTTTTTTTGTGAAAGTTTACACAGAAATTAGGTTCTCATTTATCAATTTCTATATATATTGTTCAGTGACATTGGTTACATTTTCCACTTTGTGTCAACATTCTCATTATTTCCATTCTGGTTGTTTTGTTTCTGTTAATCTAGCTTCCCTGACCTTCTCATCTTTGCTTTAGAGTAAATGTTGATCACTTGGTCTCATATAGATAATTTCTTTTTTTAAAAGGAACACGGGACTCATGGGTGACATTGTTTGTTTTATGAGCCAGTCTCTTATTTAGCTGAAAGGTGACCTCTGGGAGTAGTTTCGGTTCAAAGTTTAAAGGGTATCTCAATCTCAGACGATAGTCTTGGGGGTTCCTCTAGTCTCAACTGGTCCAGTAAATCTGGCTTTTTAAAAAGAATTTAGTTTTGTTCTACAATTTTCTCTCATTCTATTTGGGACCATCTATTGTTTCTCTGGTTTTGAATGGTTGGTAACGGTAGCCAGGCATCACCTAGTTCTTCTGGTCTCAGGACAGATGAAGCCAAGGTTTGTGTAGGCAATTAGTCCTGTAGAATAGTTTCTTCTTTGAGTCTTTGATTTTCTTCTTTCTCTTTTGCTCCGGACAAGTAGACACCAATAGTTGTATCTTAGATGGCTGTTCGCAAGCTTCTAAGACCTCAGATGCTACTTACCAAACTAGGATGTAGAACATAAACTTTATGAACTATGCTGTGCCAATTGATTGAGTTGTCCCATGAGGCTAAGCCTTCAAATTCAGTAAACCTATCCCACAAAATGTTTATGTCTAGGAAGTATCCATGACTGTGCCCCCTGTGTACTTTATTATATATACATATATGAATATATGTGCAGCACACACAAACATGTATATACATATGCCTACAGATACACCCATACATACACATGTGGATATACACATATACCTTCCTAAACATATATATACATACATATGTAACCACTCACATATTTTTTTGGTTGTTACTGCTGTTGTTGCAAAATTGAATATATTATAGCATTTACCAATAACGTCCCTTGTTCTTGTGTATTTCTTAGTGCCATCATTTACTTTGGTCAAGTTGTGCACACTTCATCCACATTTGGTATTGCCTTTCTCATTGCCAAAAATAACAAGTATCTACTGTTTAGAGAATGATTCCCCCTTCCATCCCCGGAAGCCACCAAAGAAACTTGATTTCTGTATGAGATATATCTGTTTTTGTCTTTTTAAAAAAGTGGGATCATACAATATTTGTCCTTTTGTGATTGACTTATTTCACTCCAAAAATGTCCTCCAGATTCATCCATGTCATAACATGTTTTGAGAACTCATTATTATTCTTTATATCTGCGTGGTATTTCATTGTATGTATATACCCCATTTTGTTTATCCATTCATTTGTTGATGGGAACTTAGGTTATTTCCATTTCTCTTAGTCATCTAGTGCTGCTATAACAGAAATACCACAAGTGGATGGATTTAACAAGAGAAATTTATTTTCTTACAGTCTAGTAGGCTAGAAGTCCAAATTCAGGGTGTCAGCTCCAGCGGAAGGCTTTCTCTCTCTGTTGGCTCTGGAGAAATGTCCTTCTTGTCAATTTTTCCCTGGACTATGAGCTTCCCCGTTCAGGAACCCTGGGTCCAAAGGATGCTTTCCGCTCCTGGCACTGCTTTCTTGGTGGTACGAGGTCCCCGACTCTCTGCTTGCCTCCCTTTCCTTTTATCTCTTGTAAGATAAAAGGTGATGCAGGCTACACCCCAGGGAAACTCCCTTTACATTGGATCAGGGATGTGCCACCCTAATCCTCTTTAACCACGGGCAGAGATTATGATTTATAACACATAGGAAAATCGCAAAATGGAGGACAACCACACAATACTAGGAATATGGCCTAATCAAGTTGACACATATTTTTCCGGGACACAATTCAATCCATGGCACCATCTTTTTGCTATTGTGAATAATGCTGCAATGAATGTAGGTGTGCATATGTCTATTTGTGTCACTGCTATTAAATCTCTAAGGTATATACCTAGGAGTGGGATTGCTGGATCATAAAGTATTTCTATTTCTAGCTTTTTGAGGAAGCATCATATTGTTTTCCAGAGTGGTTGCACCATTTTACAATCCCTCCAGCAGTGGATAAGGGTTCCAATCTCCCCACAATCTCATCAGCATTTGTTGTAGTCTCTTTTTTTGATCAGTGCCGTTTCTGCAGGGGTGAGATGGTATCTCATTGTAGTTTTGATTTGACTCTCTCCAGTGGCTAATGATTGTGAGCATCTTTTCATGTGTTTGTTGGCTGCTTGAATGTGCTCTTTGATGAAGTGTCTGTTCATGTCCTTTGCCCATTTTTTGATTGGATTGTTTGTCTTTTTTGTTGTTGAGCTATTGATGTTTTCTATATATCTTAGAGATTAGTCTCTTATTGGATATATCGTTCCCAAAGATTTTTCCTAGTATGTAGGTTCTCTTTTTACTTTTTTGATAAAGTCTTTCGATGTGCATAAGTATTTAACTTGTAGGAGGTTCCAGTTATCTAATTTGTCTTCTGTTGTTTGTGCATTTGTAGTTGTGTTTGGTAATCTATTTCTGAAAAAAAATAGGATCCATGGGTTTGTCCTTATATTATCTTCCAGGAACTTTATTGTTTTAACTTTAACATTTAGGTCTTTAGTCCATTTTGAGTTAGTTTTTGTGTATGGTGTGAAGTATAGATACCGTTTCATTTTTCTGCAAATGGATATCCAGTTTTGCCAGCACCATTTGTTAAAGAGACTGTTTGTTCCCCACTGAATGGACTTTGACTCCTTGGTGAAAATCAGCTGCCCATAGATGGACAGGTTTATTTCTGGGTTCTCATTTTTATTCCATTGGTCTAAGCATCTGTCATTGAACCAGTATCAGGCTGTTTTGAGTACTGTAGCTGTACAGTATATTTTGGGGTTGGGAAATGTGACGCCTCCTCCTTCTATTTCTATTTTCAATGAACAAAACCCAGCTGAGACTCTTGAGGTATGGAGAAATTTTTCTTGTAGCCAATCTTTGGAAAAAATTTAGAAGTCTTGAAATTTGATTATTAGTAGTTATTCCATTATGTGAAAAAACAAAATAAAACAGGAAAATCTCTTTTTAAGAATTAGAATATATCCCCAAAACCATCTAGTCCTTTTCTTTTTCCTTTGAAAAACATGTTTTTAACACTGAAGAATTAGAGGCTTCCCATTCAATATCAGTTTTACAATTCCAGCTAAGCAGCTTAAATTTTAAAATGTGGTTTATACCTAAAGTATCTGTCTTAGTTATCTAGTGCTGCTATAACAGAAATACCACAAGTGGGTGGCTTCAACAAACAGAAATTTATTTTCTCACAGTTTAGGAGGCTGTAAGTCTGAATTCAGGGTGCTGGCTTTTTCTCTCTCTCTGCTCTGGAGGAAGGTCCATGTTTCTTCTGAGCTTCTGCTCCTGAGCAATCTTCATGTGGCTTGGCATTTCTCTTCCTCCATCTCTACTTCCTAGCTTACTTGTTTAATCTCTTTTATAGCTCCAAAGAGATTGACTTGAGATACACTCTACACTAATCTTGCCTCATTAACATAACAAAGACAACCCATTCCCAAATGGGATTATAACAACAGGCATAGATGCTGGATTTACAATACATATTTTTTGGGGGACATAATGCAACCCAAAACAGTATCCATATAATTTTAGGGTAAACTTGGGCACTTTGGTAAATGCTGAATTGAAATGACCATATCTCCCTGGTAATAGGCTAAAACTGGGATTATCTCAGCAAAACAAGACCTATTTGCCTTTCCATCTCTCAGAGTTTTTGTGATGATCAAATAAGACAATGTGTATCAATGAACATTCAAAATGATAAAATGTGAAATAGAGGCAAAGTAGTGGTATTACTTCAAATACTTTGTGAATATTTTTTATATCCTTTATGAGTAGAACTGCCCTATAGGTTTTCCAAAGCTGTAAATCCTTATGAAAGCAGACTGCCACATCTTTTTCCCTCGGAGGGGCTGGTGGATTTGAACTGCTGACCTTTCAGTTAGCAGCCAAGCGGTTTAACCACTGGACCACCAGGATTCCTTTTTCTATTTAGAGACTTCTAAAACTGTTTCTAGATGTGTTTTAATCATCTGTTTCAGTATTTAACAATGCTAAATGTATGTTGTTTTTCTTTATTTGTAGAACTGTCATGATAGATTTTAAAATAATTTCTTCTTACTCTATTTCCAGGGAAGTCTGAAGACAACTAATAACCACCCACCTTTGCACAGTAACCTTCTCCACCTGTTATAGCCACTTTTGTGTCTTTTTAGTCGGACCTTTTACAAACTAAGTACTATAAGATCCTTTATGTCTTATGTTTCATCTTATTAATACTGTCGGATATTCATTAAAGTACTCTTCAGTGATTTTAAACTATAAATCTCAGGACAGTATTCAAACTGATCACCCGTTAAACAAAGCTATCCTTTTACTTGAATATAATGAAAATCTTTAGCTTAGCCTGTATACATTGAATCTATTCTAAAACACTCTAATTCAGAATGGTTTATCTTAGATAATCTGCCATATTCAACTGGTTTTCCAGTCACAGAGTATTATGTCCAACTCTCTAGCTTTATGTTCTATGAATTCTTGCCTAATTATAGATCTAGTTAAACGTTGCTGGTCTTATATTTCATTTCTGATACAAGAACAACAGATCTGAGCAGCAGTATCTTTGGTATAGGAGCCCTGATGGCACAGTGGTTAAGCACTCAGCTACCAACCAAAAGGTCAATAGTTTGAACCCACCAGTTGCTCCTCAGGAGAAAGATGTGGCAGTTTACTTCCGTAAAGGTTTACTGCCTTGGCAACCTTTTGGGGAAGTTCTACTCTGTTGCTGTGAGTTGGAATCGAGTTGACAGCAATGTGTTGTTTGGTTGCGATCCTTGGTATTCCTGGGGTAATAAAAACTTGGGAGAACAACTCTGAACAGTATCTGAAATAGAATTTTCTCCAAAATTAAGCAGATCTTCAAAAACTGAGATTTCCTAGCCTATGGGAACACAAGTACCAGGTAAGGACTCAGTCATTGTCTAAAGTTCATTTATGGGGGAACTAAGGAGCAAGGTCAGATCATGGCTAGCAACACTCTGACTAAGTCAACCATCTGTAGTAATGACTAATCCATGTCTCTTCATATTCTCACACCATAGGTTCAGGACTGGGCTCTGCTTGGATTTACAGATAGCTTTATAACATGAAAAAATGAGTTGCAATCTGTGTTCAAAACTGCAGTATAATGTAATAGATAGAAATGAGTACTTTAAATAAGAACATTGAGGAGAATGGGTAAGTTAGTAGGTTGGAAAAGAGTTAGGTTCAAATTGAACTTTTCTAGAACAGGGGACATGACTGTCAGAGTGCTTAGCTAATGTTTGTGCATGCATGCGGAAGTCTCATTGAGGTAGTATTAAAGGAATCTCAAAAAATGTTCACATGTTAAGATCCAAAATATATACATAAGTGATACTAGAAATATGTTTCAAGTTGATATTTTAAAATCGCAACATAAACCCTGTCTTTTCAGGGTTTGATGCACTCGTATTACTTTTAATTTAATATAGTATTAGTTGGACATCCTGTAGATTTTGCTTAGAAATGCTATTTAATTCTAGTGCGTGCCTCCTCTGCTTCTATAGTGGGCTTTTACTTGCCTTATATCTCAAATATTTTCTTGCAGATTTCTAAAAAATATCAGTAGTGGCTGCTTAAGTGACAACAATATGAATGGAAGAAGTGCCAGCCTTGTATATAGTGTCGACAACAGACTTCTTAATTATGCTGTGAATCCTGCGTTTCCACTATTGTTTTAAGGATGAGAGTTACAAGCACTCTTTTTTCCTCTGTTTTGAAGTATAGCATAGCATTTTTTCCTCAAAGAAACAATAAGTAAGTAAACCAGTGCATGGTTTTATGGCTATATTCAGTAAAGAGTTACTTGTTTTGATGAATTCTTTACCAATACTTCTGATTACATGAATTACTTATCTAAAATTTATTATAATAGTCATGAACCAGAGTTCATTGTTTGCATTTTGTAGTGGTTGCATTATATGGGATTAAAGTAGACTTTTCTCTCTCTAGATTTCCTTATCTTTAGATTTCTTCTGTCTGCAATAAATATCTACATAACCACATTTTTTTATATTATGTGACCTATACAAAGATGATAAAATGAAAATTCAAAGAGTTCAAAGTTTTTTTTTTTTTTTTTAAATAATACTTTAAAAATTCTTGCTGGTGTTAGAGAAATGCAGATCAAAACTACAATGAGATATCATCTCACCCCAACATTACTGGCTCGAATCAAAAAAACAGAAAATAACAAATGCCAGAGAGGGGAGATTGGAATTCTTATGCACTGCTAGTGGAAATATAAAATGGTACAACCATTTTGGAAAAAGATCTTGTGCTTCCTTAAAAAGCTAGAAATAGAAATACCACACAATCCAGCAATCCCACTCCTAGAAATAAATCCTAGCTAAATAAGGGCTGTTGCTTGAATAGACATAGCAAACCCATGTTCATTACACCATTATTTTTTTAAATGGTGCTTTAGATGACGATTTGCAGAGCAAATTAGTTTCTCATTAAACAATTAATACACATATTGTTTTGTGACATTGGTTGCCAACCCCACGATGTGTCTACTCTCTTCCCTTTTCGACCTTGGGTTCCTCATTACCAGCTTTCCTGCTTTGTCGTCCTTGCCCCTGAGTTGGCGTGCCCGTTTATTTAAATATAAATTTTTTTAAAAAACCTTTTTTTATTGTGCTTTAGATGAAGATTTATACAGCAAATTTGTTTTCTCTTAAACAATTAATACACATGTTGTTTTGTGACATTGATTGCCAACCCACAATGTGTCAATACTCTCCCCTTCTCAACTGTGGGTTCCACATTTCCATCCGTCCTGGTTTCCTGTCCCCTCCTGCCTTCTTGTCCTTGCTCCCCAGTCTGGTGTACCCATTTAGTCTCATGTACATAGTTGAGCTATATGCATTGTTTGTTTTATGAGCCTGTCTAATCTTTGGATGAAGGATGAACCTCAGGAGTGACTTCAGGACTGAGTTAAAATGGTGTCCGGGGGCCATACTCTTCGGGTTTCTCCAGTCTCTGTCAGACCAGTAAGTCTGGTCTTTTTTTGTGAGTTATGATTTTTTCTACATTTTAATCCAGCTCTGTCCAGGACACTTTATTGTGACCCCTGTCAGAGCGGTCAGCAGTGGTAGCCGGGCACCATCTAGTTGTGCTGGACTCAGTCTGGTGGAGGCTGGGGTACTTGTGGTCCATTAGTCCTTTTGACTAATCTTTCCCTTGTGTCTTCGGTTTTCTTCATTCTCCCTTGCTTCAGATGGGGTGGAACCAGTGGAGTATCTTAGCTGGCCGCTCACAAGCTTTTAAGACCCCAGACGCTACTCACCAAAGTAGGATGTAGAACATTTTCTGCCTTGCTGCATTGTTCACAATAGCAAAAAGATGGAAACAACTTGAGTGCCTGTCAACAGATGAATGAACAAACAAACTATGGTACATACACACGATGGAGTATGACACAATAATAAAGAACAATGATGAATCTACAAAACATCTCACAATATGGATGAATCTGGAGGGCATTATGATGAGTGAAATTAGTCAATAACGAAAGGACAAATACTGTATGAGACCACTGTTATAAAAACTCATGAAAAGGTTTGCACACAGAAATAAACAATTTTTGATGGCTACGAGGGAGGGGAGGGAAAAACACTAACTAGACAATACATAAGTGGTAACATTGGTGAAGGGTAAGAGTACACAATACTGAGGAAGCCAGCACAACTTGACCAAGACAAAGTCATTGAAACTTCATAGGCACATCTAAACTCCCATAGGGACCGAGTTACTACGCCGGGGCTGGAGACCATGGTCTTGGGGCACATCTTGCTCCATTGGCATAACATAGTTTATAAGGAAAATGTTCTACATCCTACTTTGGTGAGTAGCGTCTGGGGTCTTAAAAGCTTGTGAGCAGCCATCTAAGATACTCTACTAGTTCTACCCCATCTGGAGCAAGGGAGAATGAAGAAAACCAAAGACACAAAGGAAAAAGTTGTCCAAAGGGCTAATGGACCACAAGTACCATAGCCTCCACCAGACTGAGTCCCGTACAACTAGATGCTGCCTGGCTACCACCACCGACGGCTCTGACAGGGATCACAATAGAGTGTCCTGGACAGAGCTGGAAAAAAATGAAGAAAAAATTCTAACTCACAAAAAAGACCAGACTTACTGGTCTGACAGAGACTGGAGAAACCTCGAGAGTATGGCCCCCGGACACCATTTTAACTCAGTCCTGAAATCACTCCTGAGGTTCATCCTTCTTCCAAAGATTAAACAAGCCTATAAAACAAACAATGATACACGTAGCTCAACCATGTATGTGAGACTAAGTGGGCACACCAGTCCAGGGGCAAGGATAAGAAGGCAGGAGGGGACAGGAAAGCTGGACAAATGGAAATAGTGGACCCAAGTTGGAGAAGGGGAGAGCATTGACATGTCGCAGAGTTGGCAACCTATATCACAAAACAATATGTGTATTAATTGTTTAAGAGAAACTAATTTGCTCTGTAAACCTTCATCTAAAGCACAGTAAAAAAAAAAAAAAAACAAGAAAAGAAAAAAAATCTTGCTGGCAATCTTTGACATTAACAACATTATCAAAAACTATAGTGTTCTTTGAGTTGACATAATTTAGTTGTGAATTAAATACATTTTATTCATTAAATAAAATGTCATTTAGCACTTAGCTCTGAAACATTAAAGAAAATGTTATTGCAATAACAATGCTTCCCTCACTGAAATTATACATATCATTGAATTATTGCCCTTTATATAAGCAGCTTTGTGCATGTTGCACATTTTAAAATATTAAAGGTATAAAATATTATTTTTTAAGTACATTTTGATTCTTCATGACTTAACTTGGCCAAGTAGTCTTCCAATTGCCTTTCAATCTTGTATTTATCTTTCTTCGAAGCCTTTCTTACAATGCCTCAAAATAAGAAAGTCTTAACTTCTTAGCCTTTCAGAAACTCAAGAAATGCAAAACATTGCACTAGGCAAACACAGCAAGTACTACAAACAGACGGGCTTAGTCTTTGCCCCATAGATACCTATGAAATATACAAACAGACCAAATCTACAATCATAAAAGCAGTATCGTTATACATTCTATAAGGATATGTTTTCAGCAAGAGGCTGAAGTGTTATGGTGGCAAATTAAGGAACGAATTTGCCCTAATACAAAAGACTTCTGATGAGAGGTAGAGCTTGAAGGAGTTTGTGAGAATGTGTGCGAGTTGGCAGTAAGGAGCAGGGAGGACATTTAGGCATGATGACCCGCTTGGGCAAAATGTGGCCATTTGTATGATGAGGCCTGGGTGCAGGATTTGTAGGAGGAGCTCAAGCACGTGTGAAAGAACATTTTAAACAGCTCTCTCTGCTTCAGTTTGGGCTGGGAGAGATTGAGAAAGAGGGGAAGGGATGCATGTAGAATATCGATTCCCTCCATCTCAGTTGTTCTGTTGTTCAAAAGTCTGCAGATGTTTGAGATTGAAAGTGGATGATGATAATAATAATATTAGCATTAACCTTTATTAAGCCCCACTGTATACTAAATATTATGCTAGATTCAGCACCTCCAGCACTATTTTCTGCTGCACAGTTCCTTCTTGCAAAATGCACATGGGCTCTCTGCTGTCACAGAAGCCTATGTAGAGAGCAGGCAGGGCGCTGTGATCTCCCTCCCAGTCAGTGATAAGTGGGAGGCACACTGTGACCCAGCTCCCATCTGTGTCCGAAGTCCAAAGAGGAGCAGAGAGCTCAGTGGGTATTATTGTACATGCCCTTTTCATTAGCATTCAGTTTTGGTCTGTTGCTTATGATGAGATAGGACAAGCATTTTCAGGATCCTCCATTAAATTTCTTCCTAACGCCTGAATCTCTTCATGATAGTGGGAAGATAAGATGCCCTTGTCCTCAATGTCCTTTTATTATTCACTCTAACCTGGTTCTCCAGTGTCTCCATTCACCCATTATGAAGGCTTCTTTTCCTAATCTTTGTAGATTATTTCTCCATTTTTTGAAGACCGGGCAGTTGGCTCTTAAATGTTTCCTGCGGTCCTTTCATTTCACTGAATTTTAAATATTTCAGCCAATTTGAAGAGTTCATAATGATGAATAAGATTAAGCTTGGAGCTTAACCTTTTGAAACTGGGTGACGCGTTAACTCAGCTGGAACGCTGGTTAATTTAACAGCAGGAGTTGAATTAACTTGTCACAGCTCTGCCATTGTTAAATTTTCTGCTCCCGATCCTTGTCCCAATCTCACAGAGCTTGAATGTCCTGGGACCAGAGAGTGAGCCTGGGTGAGGAATTGAACCTAAATGGGAAAGGGAAAATGGTGTCTATTGCTAAAATGGTAGCAGGGTGACCAGAAATGGCCACATGAGGAATATAGTTTTGTTGGGGAAAACTAGAAGACAACAGGAGAGATGGGAGCTTGAAAATAAAAGGCAATGAAGGGGAGTTACGGGAGGGCGTGGAATGAAGAAGAGAGAGGGATGAGATATGAAAGACAGGAGTATCTTAAAAAAAGACAATGGGTGATGTTACTTGAATACCTGGAAATGCATTTTATTCAGCACATTAGAAGCTGTTAATATTGGCAGTCTGGCACACAAGAATGAAATTATCTGCTTAAAAATATATTAGGCAGAAATAAAAATGTTGAATCATAGCAATAATTGCAGAGATGATCTCAACAAGAAGTTATTCTAAACTTCACTCAGCAGAAATATTCATTTTGAATATTCATGTATCCTTGTTAAATATTTTGTTTGATGCAACTTAGGAAAGGGAGATGTGGTGCAGTGAATTACTTAATATAGCTCATGGTCTTGTAATGATTGGGTACGGCTATGCAAAGAAGGTGTTTGTGGCCCTTCAAGAGGATTGGACAGCTTGCTAATAATATAAATAAGGTGTATGGCATCCTTGTGGGACCATGCAAATAAGGTGTACGGAACCCTATTGAGGGGATTGGTCAGTTTTGCCATCCTGCTAAGCTTAAAAAGAGATCCAATCCTAGAGCAGAGAGGGGACCTCACTACCATCAAAAGAGAAGAGCCAGGAGTGGAGAATGTTCTTTGGACCCAGGGTCTTATATTAAGAACCTCCTAGACCCAGGAGACAGAGAGAGAGCTATAACATTGGAGATGGTGTGAGATGACAAGAAGCAGTTGCAAAGAAACAGTGGCAGCAGAA
Organism: Trichechus manatus latirostris; assembly: GCF_000243295.1. Taxonomy (NCBI): domain Eukaryota; kingdom Metazoa; phylum Chordata; class Mammalia; order Sirenia; family Trichechidae; genus Trichechus; species Trichechus manatus. The sequence continues at coordinate 20,203,146 of NW_004443973.1, forward strand.
CATGGAGACCAAGACAAGGCAGCATGGTGGGCTTCCCAGCCCACTGAGCAAGGCAGCTACAGGTGACATGCCAACCCATAGAGCAAGAGAGCTAGGAGCATTCGGGCAGGAGGCTTCCTGGTAGAATAGGGTGCCTCCAGGTACTTGTTGGCAGAGCTAGCCTTGCTGACTCACAGAGTGAGAGAGCTGAGTGCCTTTAGGCAGGAGTCTTCCTGGCAGAGTGGAGTGGCTCTGGTCACTTATGGATGGAGCTAAAGCTTTGTAACACTTGCCCAAGCAGGGAAGAGACCAGGCCCACGTGGGGCTGAAGGCCAAGGGCTGAGAGAGGAAGCCTGTCCTGAGGGGACCGAAAGGAGCCCTGCATGGATGAGAGGTGCTGAGGGAGCTGTCTTGCACTGAAGAAGGGAGACTTTGTCTACATGCTTCCTGATCCTGATTCTGATCCTGAGTTGTAGCCTGTTGATCCTGATTCCAAGTTGTAACTTGTTACTTCGCTAGTAAACCTCACGACTGTGAGTATTGTCTGTGAGTTCTGCATGGCCATTGCAATGAATTATCAAATCCAGCAGAGAAGTGGAGACTGTTGCTGTGGGAAGGACAGCTGGTGTCAGAATTGGTAAAAGGTTTGGAGACAGGTCGTATGTCTGACCTCTACATCATAGGAATCAGCCTTCGGCTGTTGATCTTGATTCTCTCCTCCCCCTCCTGAAGTTAGGCAAGGAGGTCTAACGCTCCCACCATGCCATTTTTACAGGAGGAGAGTAAAAGGCTGAAGGGAGTCATTCAGGAGAATGAATTCAGGGGATAATGAGTCAAAGGAGGGGCAGGGCGTCTTTTTCCAGGGAGAAATGGCGAGAGGGCATTTATCGGAGTTAGGGACAGAGAGCAGAAAAGGAAGCATCTGCAGCTCGTGTGTTTGCACAGCTACCTTTCCCTTAAACAATGTAGCAGGCGTTTTTGAGCTGGAACGTTCTGTGCCTGTACTGCTTACCCCATGAGTAATTCTCAAATATTCATTATCTCAGGTTTGCTATTCAGTCTCAGACAGGAAGTTTTGTGCACTAGAGTAAGCGGTTCGGCCTTCAGGGCAGAGGCCTAATGACACCTGAAACGCAGACAATATAACCAGTCTGCTTATAAGCACCAGCCGCTTTGAGGCCCATCAATAGAGCTCACCTAGAGCCTGTCTTCCTTTCAATTGTTTCAGCAGTGCCTTAACACCGAAAGGGAATTTTCTTTTCTATTTGTATGATTTTTGTTTCAGGGCTCACATTATTCCACTGATGCTCTAACAGGTTTTCAATTTCCAAGGTAGTTGCCTGAAAAGACTGTTGGCTGTTCAGGAGCCTAACCGGCACTCAGTAGCTGGATCTGAAGCAGATTACTGAGGATTCCGGAGCCTTTTGCTTCTGTCCAAAATTACTGTAAGGTATGATGATCAGATGGCTAGGCTGTGTCTGATGGATCAAGAGAGTAAGGCAAGTGGGGAGAAGGTGAAAGGGATAAGCAGGAGATAGAGGACAAAAGGAAGATTAAAAAAAAAGTACAATGAGAGAGGAAAAGAGCGAAGGATATCTTGTTTATTTTCAGAATAGAGACTAAACTTTCAAGGCATTTTAAATACACCAGTTAGTGTTAAAAGGCACAAAGAGGGTTTGAATCCAGATAATTAGAAAGCAATGAGCTTAAAAAAAATCACAAGGGAAGATATTAGATGAACTAGTGGGCAAGGTTGAACTATCCTCATATACCAAAGGCAGTTTGCTGAATTCAATGCTTGTTCTGCTTCAGATGTAGTCCAAGCAAAAGTACTGATGTTAGTAAAGCCTGGGCAGAATTTAGGGGTATAAAATGCATAGTAGCTTATGCTACAATAGGGTTAACTATGATATGTTTTTCCCTTTTTGACAGAGAGAAAATTAAAATAAGTTTATCACCATCCAAAAGGTATCTAAGTCATATAATAAAAATAACATCTACTATGAGGTGGATTAGCCTTGCTCTGTAGCATAAAGATTTAGTTTTACAAGTTCTTAGGAAACCTTAGATTGTTTGATGCCTAGATCATGAACTTCAAGGGCAGCCCTATATAAAAACTCTCTAATGCCATCCTCAAACATAATGCTTCTCAACATTACTTGACACAACCTGAATTTGATAGGACTTAATATTTCTGTTATATAATGAAAATAAAATAAGGAAAATTTAAATTAAATAGAAAAGAGGGAAACTAGAATTTCATGCGATCTATCAGATCTAATGTCTCAGATAAATAAGAAAGTGATTCCAAACTACATTTCATGGAATATTATATGGAATGGTATTCCATGACGTAAGTATTCCAAAACTTTATTACTATATATCTCTAGAATGGAATAAAGAGCTTCCCATATTCATTGAACATTGAGTTGCTTCTTTTTTCCCCCCACAGAATACCAATTCTTACATCCCAGAACAGAGCTCTTAGAGTCATTCTGTAGAATAGATACTTCTAAGAATTTTCAGTCGTTCTTTCACTGATTTTTCGTGAAGATGCCCAGAAATAACTTTGACCTGCTGTGCTGCCTATTCAGAGCCAGAATTGTTGTTAGCGGCTGTCAAGTTGGCCCTGACTCATGGCAACCCCACGCACGATGGAATGAAATGCTTCCCTGTCCTGCACCATCCCCATAATCATTTGTGGATCAGATCATTGTGATCCATAGAATTTTCACTGGTTGACTTTTGGAAGTAGATTACCTGTTCAGCATCATGGCAACACACAAGCCTCCAGTGAAAGATGTGCGCTAGGTGCATTGCCTGGGAATTGAATCCAGGCCTCCTGCATGGAAGGCGAGAATTCTACCACCAAACCACCAATCCTCCCCAGGATAAAATTCAACATTCCCAATCCCACTAGCGTGATTTGATGATGCTGTAGGTTTGGCATGAGAAATATTTAGCTTTTGAGTCATGCTAGCTTGGTCAGCGGAATCCTGGTGGTGTAGTGGTTAAGAGCTTGGCTGCTAACCAAAAGGTCGGCAGTTCAAATCCACCAGCTGCTCCTTGGAAACTCTATGTGGGCAGTTCTACTCTGTCCTGTAGGGTTGCTATGAGTCGGAATGGACTTGACGGCAATGGATTTGGGTTTTTTGGTTTTTTTTATCTTGGTCAGGGCCCTCAGTTTGTAGTGACTACTGTTTGTGACGGAAAGTGCTGCAGCAACTTTGTGTATACAAGTTAAAGAAGTACCATGGAGTTGTTTCCAGCAAAGCCAAATCTAAAGGTTTCCAGATTTCAATATGCTGAGAGTGTACATTTTGTAGCTACAGAGAAGGGGAGATATGGGCTGCTCCACAGAGTCTGGATAGGACATCTGTACTCCTAGTCAAATGGCCATCCAGGCACCTCAGTGCTACTTTGTGTGCCTGTAATTTCCATTATGACTTTAGATTGTCATCTTTCAGCATATTTTCATTTATTGTTTTTAGCTACAATCAGGGCAGTAATAGGAGAGCAATTCTAGGGAGTGAGTGTGCAGATAAAATATGTAGACCCTGGCGATAGTGAGGTCTACTTAGCCACACCTCATATTTCAGCTCACAGAAATGTGTGCAGGGGCTGACATAAGTACTCCCTGTTGTGTTATTGCTTATGGCTAAGTAGCCCTTTGAGAAGACCGGAGAATAAAGGGCTGCAGAGACCGGGTGTTGTTGAAACGGCAGTGTTAGACAGGGTGCCTACAAGCCCTGGAGAATTTTATGTTTTTTAACAAATGTTTTCTTGATGTTACCCTTAAATCCCACCTGCGTTTCCTTCTCTCACCATCCACATCAGTCGACCCTATGCTTTTCAGGCTTCCTTTTGAGGCATCAATGAACCTAAAGGAAACCAGCATGGTGGGAATTTCACCACAACTTGCAGCATATCACTTTTTCTTGGCCAGCAATGTCATTGAATGGCATTCAGACTCTCACTGCAGGACAATGGCTGATCAATAATTTCCAAAAGCCCCTTCTGACTGTGTCAGACGCAAAAACCAAGGAATGTGACAAGACCAGTTAGAAATAGCAACCTGACAGGAAAATACCAGAGCAGTCAAAAGATAAATTGTAATATTTGGTGATATTACTATGTACTAAGGCTCTTTCTTGACAGGAAAGCATTTGGTTCCCATTTTAAGGCTGTAGAGGGCTTTAACTAAGTAGAGAGACACAAGCGTGATGATGGAGTGTTTCAAACAGGTACGTTAAGAAATTGAGGTTGTCAAATCGCCCCTTGTGATTTGAAGGACGAGAAGCGATCATCCAGGTATATACTAAAAGGGTCCATTAGAAAACTATTTTAAATGCTGTTACTCTGCTAAAGCCTCCCCTAATGAAATGGAAATGATGTTATGATTTCTCCTCTACTTTTTCTCACTTTTCTATCAGAAAAATTTCTCATCTTGCCAAGTAGTTCTTGCAATGCAGTGCAGATATACTTTTGTTAGCTTATTATTATTGTACTAGTAGTGGTATTAAATCTAGTTAGGTAGTTAGAGGCTACATGAATCACTAGAAATTCCAACAGTTTATTAATTCTTTTTATCTTAAATAATACTGTGCCTGTTCAGAACAGTGATAAATGTAAGAGAACTTGGAAAGTGTTTTCCGGTGATGAGAAAGAAGCACAAAATCCATGCCGCTATTTGTACTGTGCATGTAGAGTGAAAGAATCCAACCATTACAAACACCACTGTCATCAAAGTCATCTATGAATGGCTGCATGTAGAACAAAATATAGATGGTGGTCAGGAAAAAGGGGCTCAACTCAGGACAAAATATAAAGAGAAATAAAGAGAACGAAAACTGAACTCTTGGACTTCTTATCCTCTTTTTGTAAATAAGCAAACTGATGGGCAGACTTCTTAAGTAGCATCGTAGGTCATAAATTGTTGAGGTAGAATTTGAAAGAAGATCTGCCAGACTCTAAAGCTCTTGTTCTTTCCTCAATATAGACTCTGTTCTAGTCAGTGACAAAGAGTTAGAGCTAAGAGACTATTTAATATGTTTTCAGTCTCACTTGTTTCGTCTGTAAAATGGAAATAATATTACATACATCTAATACATTTCAAAACTGTTGTAAAGAAAAGAAATAATGTAAAAAATTAACACAGTAGGCTCTTAACCCGTTGCCATCGCTGTCGAGTCGATTCCGACTCACAGCTACCCTATAGCACAGAGTAGAACTGCCCTCTAGGGTTTCCAAGGAGCGGCTGGTGGATTTGAACTGCAGACCTTTTGGGTAGCAGCCAAGCTCTTAACCACTGTGCCCTAAGGGCTCCATTAGGCTCTTAGTAAATGTTATTTATCATCATCATCGTCATCTTCAACAAGTATTGCAAAGTGATTTATCCAGTTAATTGGGATAAATCTGTTCTTAAAGGGAGAAAGTTAATATTGATCAGCACTTTCCAAGGCCCAGACTTGACAGAGAAGGAGAAAGATCATTCAAGTTTAGAGGGAATGTCTGTGTCATAACTTGGAAGCAAGATAATTTTAATTGATTTGTGGAGGATTTTTTAAGCAGGACTCATTGGATTGGGCTGAAAGAAGGAATAGCATATATTTAGCTATGCAGTGGTGGTGATGTCAATTAATGGAGTCTTCATTCATTTATTGAACAAATAGTTAATGAGCACTACTTTATGCCAAGCAAAATACTAGGTGCTGGGTTCATAAGATATACAAACCGTAGTTTTTATATTCAAAGACCTCACAGTTTAATGAGACATCAACATATGAACCAACACCCTTCAGAGTAGAAAGTGTTATAAAATAGAGATATGTAAAATGTACAGTGGTGGCAATGAGTAAGAAGAAGCTAACTTTCTTGAGAAGGCTGTGGAAGTCTTCTCTAAGGGATGCTGCTTAAAATAGTGCTTTTCTTTGTAATTATAGTTCAAATTTCAGAGAATGTATAGCCTGAAAGCTGACCCAGAAGAGTGAAGTAACACAACTAAATTCTTGACAAAGAAATTCCTTTACCTATAGGATGGAGTGGAGGATGCAAAGGCAGGACTATCTGAGAAAGCCTGATGTTTTACATCATATATGGAAACAGCCTAACCACGAACGAATTTGGTAGAATTAATGGATGGTGGATTGTGTGTCAAAGGTAAGAGAAGAGAGAGATGAAGTAAATATGATATTACATTTATAAGCTTGAATGTCTTTGAAGACAATTGTGCCTTTGATATATACATAGAAAGATAAAGAACCATGCAAAATGTCAGCCTGAGTGGGAGTTAATTATTTCCAGCATGGAGAGAATTTCAAGAAGGTGTCAAGCAATGGGACTGACTGGGAAAATTGTACAGTTTACTAGCATTTTCTAAATCAAATCTATTTCCCCAACCGTGTTATCCACAAAGATGCAAAGGGTAAATCTGAGAGATGATTAAACAGAATTATGAGCTTGTCAAGAGTAAGGGAATAAAAATAGTCTCACACATCATCCCTTCATCCAAAAGGATATATCAAAACACACTTATTTCATAGTTTAGATATAAAATGGCATGGGGGCAGTGTCTGACCTCCTCCAACCCCACAAGGGGGAACGAGAACCAAGATCAACAGTGCAAGGCTGACTCCCATGAGGTGGAGGCAAGACAAGCCTTCTCTCTACACCATCTTTACTAATTCTGACACCAGTCATCCCTCGCATAGCACTCTCTACTTCTCTGCTGGGTTCAATAATTCATTGCAATGGCCACATGGAACTCACAGACCATACTCATAATTATGGGGTTTATTAGGGAAGTAATGGTTACAATTCAGGCTCAAGAACACTCAGGATACAGTTCTTTCATCAGGACAGCCTTTTCCCAGCTGTGCTTGCAGGCATGCCTCTCCCTGGCCCTCTGTCTCTGCCCAAAGGCACTCAGCTTTCTCTGTCTGTGGACTAGGAAGCCCACCACGCCATCTTCTGCTGCCAAGTCTCTGCTGCCGGTTTATCTTGCTGGTCTCTCCTTTGCTGGTGGTGGTGAGCTCTTCTCTCTGCTCTGGAATTGGCTCTCTTTTAAGGTATAACTGACCAATCCCCTTGGTGGGCCACAACCATCTTATTTGCACAGCCCTGCCCAGGGACCTGGGTGGGAGTTACAAGACTGTGGCGAGAAAGACCACACTAAGTAATTCATCACAGGGCACTAGATTAGATAACTCTGGAATTATTCCTTGTTCTACTCTCCTTGATTAACATCAATAAGTGGACTGATCCTATTTACAGATGAAGCCTTCAAAATAACATGGTTCTTTGTTTCTTTAAGTAAGAGAATATGAAAATAGGGTAGAGTTGTTGTAGTTGTATGAAAAATACAATTCAGTCAGTTTTCACAATCATGGTTATTGTTATTCCATCCTTCACAGTATAGATTCCATACCTGTGGCTTGATATGTGCTTCTCTCCTATGGTCTAATTTGACTTTTCGAATAAAGAGAAATGTGCATTTACTTTTCTGTGTTGTGCAAATTTTCTGGTTTTCATAGGCTGAACATATGATAACTATTAATAGATCAATTTTTTATCCCCTGTTACATAAAGAGAGATCTTTGTGAAATAGCATGAAGTCAAAAACCCAGGTGAGCTAAGAAAGATCTGAAAATCTGTATTATTTGTTTTCAGTGAAGGAATACAACATGCACAAACAATTTTAACTTTCATTTAATGAGAGTGAGATCAAGAATGTGTTCTGGTTCCAGGGAGTATGTGGGAAATTTTGGAAGACACATGGGCCAAGCAGACATCCTTTGGTAGACATAGTTGAGTAACAAAAGTAGTAAAAGGGCATCCTGGGATTTTCATGTTTGTCACTTGTACATTGAGATTATTCAAAACTCCATGAGGATATTCAGAAGCTGCATAGTTTACTGATCAAGAGTATGGACTTATCATCAAAGAGTCCTGGATTCAAATCCTTGTTTCCCAACTAATTATGAAATTCTGTTCAAGTTAATTATTTTCTCTGAACCTTAGTTTCCTCCTCTAGGATGGTGATCAGCATGAAAGGAAGGTAAATGGATAATGACTGCAATGTTCTCAGCATGGTGCTTGACATAGTGAATGATCAATACATGGCTGTTGCCTGTTTGTTGTAGGTGTCATTGAGTGGGCTCCCACTCTTGGGGCCTTGACCTCATGTATAACCGAATGAAACATTGCCGAATTCATGACCAGTGGCATGTTTGAGACTATTGTTGCAGCTGTTGTGTCAATCCATCTCATTCCGTTGTTTTCCTGACCCAGAGTTAGCTTTGAGAGTTCAAACCAAATGAAACATTCCAGTCATTCATGGGCAGGGGATTCAGTTGCCCATAGACAAGCGATCTCAAGCCCTTCCCCTTTTTGTACACCACCAGAGAGTTACAGCATCCTAAACTATTCCTTCCTCTGGTAAACTCAAATAAGTATTCTGCCCACTCCCTCCCAGATCCCAATGACTTTCTTCTTACAAGCTGGTCTTTGCTGTTCAAACATCCAGCACTGCGTGCTGAAGGCAGGGTTGTGTAAACAAATAAGCTTCCAGTCTCTAGGGTTATACTGTTGTTGCTGGACAGTCTAGCCTGGGTCTCCTCCCCTGCTGCCTTTACATGGAGGGCTTTTTCTGCCCCTTCAGTCCTTTTTTTTTTCTTCCCCCTTGTATCTTAGTTCCTTGGGAAATGGAGAACAAGAGGAAATTTATAGCTCCAATACTGGTATGGGGGTTATGAGTTTGCCTCCTCAGGGCTGAGGTGAAGAGTTGACCAGTCCAGGAAGTTTTAGTCAGTGCATGTCGCTTTCTTACCCCCCTCTTCCCATTGCTGGGACACGCAATAGATACTTCTTAGACTTGAGGCAAAATTCCAACCATCTAGGAAGGGGGAAGTCCCTTTTCCTCAGCACAAAGGCCCCAGCATTACCTGAGACTCTTTTGTCACGGCCAAATACCACTAGGTAACTTGTGCTGGAGCAATTGCCATTAGTGAATGCTCTTTTTGGTGCTATTGAGAGCACTGCTGAGTGGAATTACTGATTCCAGTGACTTCTGGGTGGCTTAATCTCTCCTTATCTGTAGTGTAGTATATCAGATGTGCTAGTGTAATACAGGGTTGCCCTAGAACACTATCTATTCTGGAGTCTGTGGATTTAGAACACTCCAAACTTGAGACAGTATTTCTTGCAGGAAAATTCCAAAAAGGAGCAAGTTGCCACAACGTGACCTGAAAGGAACCACCTTTTTCAGAAGCTTGGAACCAGCCTCTAGAACTGGATATTCAGTCTGTTTAGAACCTCCCATTGATTTATACCAAGAATAGGGAATAGCAGTGACTTCCTCTTGAAATTTGTCATTTTGTCACATGTATGTTGCCACAAAATACTACCATAATGACAAAGTGAATTAATGTCACTTTTAGAACTAGTGAGCCACTTTACTCTCCCTAATAATTTGGCTTATTAAGAAAGAAAAACTGGCTTTTATTTTATAAAAAGTTCTTAGATTTTATGTTTCTATTCTCCTTTGAGGAATAGGAAATGTAATACTGATATGGCAGTCATTAGAAATTAATATCAAACGTCTACTCAGTTTACCACTTAAGGCCAAAGTCTAAATTTTTCTGACATTCTTTGGATACTAATTACCGTTATAACTTAATTGACTTCCATCTGTGAAAGAATATATGTATATACATACAGATATATCTATATATACACATGTATGTATCTATCTATATAGATAGATGTATGCATGTATATATACATATATAAACAGACATATATACATATATATACATATACGTATGTATGTATCAGGAGCCCTGGTGGCGCTGTGGTTAAAGGGCTTGACTGCTAACTGAAAGTTTGGCGGTTCGAAACCACCAGCGGCTCCATGGGAGAAAGATGTGGCAGTCTGCTTCTGTAAAGATTTACAGCCTTGGAAACCCTATGGGGTTGCTATGAGTCGGAATTGACTCAAAGGCAGTGGGTTTGATTTTTTTGGTTTATACATATATATATAGTTATGTGTGTATATATATATATGCATAATCATGCAATCATACTGTATTATACACACATACACGTGCATATACACAAACACATGTATACACACACATATATCCACAATGAACTGTTTTCACAGTTATGTGATAAAGAGCAATAAAATAACTGGGCTTTAAAATCCAGAATTGGCTTCTTAGGACATATTAAAGGTGTTTTGCAAAATAAAATACAGTAGAATCCAAGCATAAAGGTGGATTAATGATTTTATGTAGGAAAAAATTCTATTCTGGCCATCTTACAACTCCGTGTAAGATCTTTCTGACATGTAGAAGCAGAAGCACAAGCCATTCTCCCAGCTTTCTCTCTCTCCCTTTTTTCATGTTTTATAAAACTGCAGTTTTATTGCTATATAATATGGTAAAAAGATTCATTGTAAGGGTTACCTAACAACGTTGGTGGTGTTGATGAATAGTTGCAATTAATACATTCCCTTAATTAGTCTGATACCCAGAAGATGCACCTGGCAGGTCATTTTAATACTACAATTGATTTATAGCTGCTAGAAATGATTTTACCAGCTATCTTCAGAGAGTACAATTAAAGTGGATTTCATTTTTTTCTGCATTTTCACTAAGGAATAAACATAAAAGGTCTATGTAATTCAGAACAAAGCAGCTATAATGTACTAATGGTTTATGGATTTTATTAATATTCAGCTAACATTAGAGGCAATTTTAGGAGAGAGCAACCTATTTTCTTTATGAAGTATTCAGTTTTTTAGTATCTGAGTGCTTTGCTTAAAAAATAAACTTTGATATTTTCTGATAAGTTGCTTTTATTTCTTATAAGCAAAATGTTATATATTGTAACATATGAAAAGAAATAAAAATTTTAACTGCTATTTATTGATTTCATGTAGATACATTTATATAGTGTATATTTACTTCTTAAATACATGTAAATTTAAAAATAAGTCATTAAGCATTCATGTGATTTAAATAGTGCTTCCATTAATATAATTGTTGAGCTAATGGATGAACTCTGTTAGTAATGGAGGGAGTTGCACTTCGTGGTTGAACAGGTAACGGAATATTTTTAGTACCCAATTACATATCTGGCTTTTAATTCCCTGTTTATCTGTGATATTAATTTTGCTAATTGGGAATCTTTGTCCTTCTCTCTCATCATCCATAATGTGGACCAATTTACTTGCTTAGTTTAAAATAGTAAGACAATGAGAAATCAGTTCCACAGGTAAAGCTGATAATCCTTTTAAAGGATTAATATTTAAATGCATCACTCCTATGACTAATATGAACTCTACCTAAAAATATCTTTATAAAAGAGTCAGTGAACCTCTGCTAGCTCAAGGGAAATTTACATGTAAAAATCCAAAGTTTATTTAAAATTTATTCTGTGACTATTTATTGAAGGCCTATTATGGCAAGGTACTAAGCTGACAAGCGCTGTGGGTTCAAGAAAGAAAAAATCAAAATGTTCCCCTGCCAACGTGGAAATTACAGTCTAGTGAGAAGGGAAGGAGGATTCATCAAAAAGTCCACAAATGCAAAATCATAAGCTGTTGAGTTCTGGAAACAAAAATATAGAAGGGTCTGTGAGAAGATATGACAGAAGGACCCAATAGTTCTGCTTTATGTATTACAGTTTCAAAATTGGAAATTGACAGCCTGATCTGAACCAAACAGAAATGCATCACAGCGCCCATAATGCCCGTAATAAATATCTCTCGTCCATCAATAATGAAGTATTTCTGAACCCGTCAGTAGATGAGCTTGGCTTTTTTTTGTTTTGTTTACCGTAGTTGGAAAGTCTTGTCAGATTTGCAAAATCCATCTAGTCTCATGTCCAAATTTTCTACTTACTAATGCTATACATTTCTGAGACTGTCGGCTGAGTTTAGAGGTATGTATAGTCCCAGATCAGGTATTCTAATTCTCTGATAGTTGATCATCCGTGTAGAGTGTAATTTACCCAATCTGAAACATATGCTTTTAAAGTCAAAATTTCTCAGCCGAACTCATTCTGGATAACTGAAGTTTACTGAGAATTACAGTCTTATTTAACTTGCCTGGAACCATTAAGGCAAGATGACCTCTTCAGTCTTTTTAAGGACTTTGATTCTGTACTTTTTGTGTAAAAACTACAAGTTAAAAAAACAGTGCAGTTTACTAACTGCGTGAAGGTTCTGAGATTCCCTGGAGACTGTCCTAATCACAGGTGGAAACAACACAATGGCTTCCACTAGGACTGAGGGTCAAAGGAACTTGGAAGTTTCCAGGTTTTGGAAGCTAAGACATTTTCTCAGCTACCATCCTAACATGGATGACAGAGGGTTAAAGTATAATGCCTTTTGCCTACCAGTACCTGCTAACTCCTTTCCCAACCACTCTGTGGTATACTGAGGGAGTCAGTAACAATTTCCTAAATTACAGGACTGGGACTTCAAGAGGTCATTTTACCCATCCCCCTGCTTCTGGGCAGGACAATACTTAATTATCTTGGCTTGAGGAGCTCTGTGAAACCAACTGATGCATATTTGCCTCAGGGGAACACGATGCTATGTAGATAGGTTTTTTTGTTTATCTCTGTCTTTGGTGAATGAACATTTAAAAGTGAAATTCTCTCCCACTTGATTTCGTTTGCAATGTGGTCTAAATTATATTCTGCTCTGGCTCTCCTGCTGCAGGAGTTTTTTTATGCCGAACAGGATCACTGACAGCCATCTGTGCCTGGCCCCAGGGATGGACTCTCTGAGTGTATGTCTACACTAACCTGTGGGTACCACTGGTTTAGGCTGCTAATATCATTTGAACACTTTGCATCGAAAGAAATAAGAATAAAAAGGTAGTTTTGCAACCTGTGGGAGCGTCATTATTCTTACAACTTCCTAGGCAGTGCCTCCCTTCCAACTTCTTCACTGCTGGCTGGTGAAGCAACTCATGTTATGCTACACTCCATTTTTGTTTTTCTTCAATTTTTTAATATGATCTAAAGCTAACTTCCAGTTTAAATGCTGAAGGGTTGTCCCTGAGGCTTCTTCTGCTGATTTCCCACTAATGTGCTTAAGAAGACTCAGAAAATAATGAAAATCAAAAAACAAAATCAATTTGTGGCTTGCAAATAATTTTTTAAGTGAGAAAAAAAACCAGTCTCAATTGCCTAGAAGAAGGTAGGAGGATACTGTCTTCTTCCTTTAAAACATGCTCTGTGACTCAGAAGTCTGGGGCGGTGCCCAGTGGAAGACTAACTGGCATCTCATCATTGCACAGATGTGTTGTGGGAGCTGGACAGAGACCTTGGTCTATGGAACAGCAGCATCCGCATCACCTGGCAATTCGTGAGAAATGAGGAATCTCAGGTCCTGCCCAGACCTACTGAATGAGATTCTGCATTTAAACAAGATCCCTAGGTGATTTATGCACTCATTAAAGTTTGAAAATCACTGTTTAGAAATTTGAGCCCATATTCCAATACGCAATATTACATGAACATGTTAAGAAAAGATTTTAGATGCAGAGGATGAAAATTTTAACCAAATTTGATGGTGTTCTACTTCAGCTCATCCTAACAACTTTTAAATTAGGAAGCCTACTAAAAGAAATTTTGTTTTTCTCCTTTCCAATAGCAGAGATTAGCAAATTAGTGAAGTGACCTTTTCTCCCCTTTAAAATAATTTCCAGGGTACTTAAGTAATTAATTTATGCATATTTAAACTTATATTAAATGAGCTGAGAGATGACTTTGTTTTAACTTGACAGAGACCATCTGTCAGCTATCCGTTACTGATTCCATCTTAACTTCCACTTAGGGTCTCTGATTGGCCGCGTTGCCGGTTTCCGGGAGTGATTCCGACTCATAGCAACCCTATAGGACATAGTAGCACTGCCCCATAGGGTTTCCAAGGAGCGTGGGTGGATTCGAACTGCCAACCTTTTTGTTAGCAGTCAAGCTCTTAACCACTGGGCTACCAGGGCTGCTGCACTTAAAACTCAAAGCAGACAAAATGATCTCAACTATTTTAAAAATGCACAGGAAACATGATTCTCATAAAATTCACCAATTGCCAACAATGATTTCACCAGGATTCTAGGTGAGTTATTTTTCTTCATTTTATTATTAATTTTGTGTATCCCCATTCCTAATATTTCTAGAAGTATGTGTTACTCTAATAATCTCTTATAATCAGAAAAGTATATTATTTAAAACTTAATATATGGAGTTTTGGTCATGCAATAAGATGAAACTAGATAGAAAACTGTAAAAAGTCTGAGGAACCCTGATGGCACAGTGGTTTAAAGTGCTTGGCTGCTAACAAAAAGGTTGGTGGTTTGAACCTACCAGCCGCTCCGCAGGAGAAAGATGTGGCAGTCTGCAAGTACGCCAGAATATTCTTTATACCTCTCTGTGTTTGGAGGTTCAAGTCCAGCCAGAGGTACCTCAGAGGAAAGTCCTAGATATCTACTTCTGAAAAATTCGTCATTGAAAACCTTATGGAGCACAATTCTACTCTGGCACATATGGGATCACCTTGAGCTGGAGTCAACTTGATGGCAACTGGTTTTGGTATATTAAATATGTATTTCTTCTATAGTGGCTACAACAAGAAGTTTAATGAATGTTCACTAAGTATTTTTTGAATGAATGAATACTTTGGTGTGGAAACTGGAACAAGTATCTAGAGGAAACACTATTGTGTATTTTTGAAGTTTACTCCTTCAAAACTAGTGTTAACAGTGAGATGTTTGCAATATAAACTTTGAGATGTTATCACCCATAATGATTCATATCATGGCTAATTTGGACACACACAATCAAGTCTCATTATTGGCAGAAAAGTACAGTCTTCAGTGGCCCTGTCCTTTTCCCTTCTCCTCAACATCGTGTCATTTTGTAAATGGTTTAACTAAGCTTTGTCAAAAGGTAAAAACATACTACTTGGTATATAATCCCTTAAAAAGCATTTTATGTTTAAATTCATTAACATCTCCAAATTTCTTTAGCATGTAATATAATGTATAAAATCTTGAATTTTAGTTGGAGATGCAGACCATTAAATTTAGAGATATTAAATATTTTTAGGTCAAGATCTTTTTGTTCAGTGTATTCTTAGTGGAAAACAAAACTAAATACTGATACATCAGTTTTGGTTGTTTGGTGGGGGGCGTTTCAGATTCCTATCTGTTAACTAGGGTCTCTAATTGAAAAAACTAAACCAGATGCCGTAGAGTTGGTTCCAACTCATGGAGATCCCATGTGTTGGAGGATAGAACTGTGCCGCATAGGATTTTCATGGCTGTAATCTTTAGGAAGCAGATCACCAGATCTTTATTTTGAGAAACCTCTGGGTGGGTTCAGACTTCCAACATTTCAGTTAGTAGTCAAGTGCTTCATCATTTATGAGGACTAATGAGAGTCCTTAAAAATCTGTTGCTGTCGAGTCGATTCTAACTCATAGTGACCCTGTAGGACAGAATAGGACTGCCCCATAGGGTTTCCAAGGCTGTAATCTTTACGGAAGCAGATTGCCACATCTTTCTAAGTGGACAAGTTGGTGGGTTTGAACTGCTGACCTGAAGGTCCCTAGAGGCCTGGATTTAGGAACCACATTCTGAAAGCCACAGAATCATGAAGTATTTGGATCACTAGGTCCAGGAACAAGGGTACATCATGGCCCACTAATACTTCATGATTATTTAACATATTTTAATCGATTATCTTTGTGTTCTTCTCTGTAGCATTGAGAGATAGCTCCTCATATTACTAATGAAGAAGTAGAAAAAGACATTGAAGGGGATGATGATGCTCACATTGCCATTGAGGGGCAAAATCAGGCTTTGACCCCAGGTTATAAAAATGCAACGTTAAGGTTCTTTCAAGATAAAATGGTACTATATACACAAATGGAGCCCTGGTGGCATAGTGGTTAAGAGCTCGGCTGCTAACCAAAAGATCGGCGGTTTCAAGCTGCCAGCTGCTCCTTGGAAACCCTGTGGGGCAGTACTACTGTGTCCTATAGGGTCGCTATGAGTTGGAACTGACTCAACAGCACCTAATAACAGCAACATATACACTAATGTGGACCTCACCAAATGGAATACACAGGAAACAAATGAACTATGTCTTCAGAAAGACACAATGGAGCAGTTCGATATCATCAGCCAGAGCAAGGCCAGGGTCTGACTGCAGAACAGACCATTAATTGCTCATATGCAAGTTCACGTTGAAGCTGAAGAAAATTAAAGCAAGTCCACGAGAGCCAAAATACAACCTTGAGTATAGCCCACCTGAATTTAGAGACCATCTCAAGAACAAATTTGATGCAATGAACATTTATGATCAAAGACTAGACAAGTTGTTGGTTGACATCAAGGACACCATACATGAAGAAAGCAAAAGATCATTAAAAGGACAGGAAATAAAGAAAAGGCCAAAACGGATGTCAGAAGAGACTCTAAAACTTACTCTTGAATGTAGAGTAGCTAAAGTGGATGGAAGAAATGATGAGGTAAAAGAGCTGAACAGAAGATTTCAAAGGACAGCTCAAGATGACAAAGTAAAGCACTATAATGAAATGTGCAAAGACCTGGAGACAGAAAACCAAAAAGGAAGAACACATTCAGCATTTCTCAAGCTGAAAGAAACTGAAGAAAAAATCCAAGCCTCCGAATTAGAGATGAGTAAGAATAATTATTGGGTTCATGTGCTTTCTCCTCTGACAATTTTAAAGTATATGATTTCATTTGATTTGTAACAATAGCTTTATGAAATATAGAATAAGCAGATATTATGATTCCCTATAACAACAAAAGTTATTAAGAACAAATTTATACAGAAAAGACCAGTAGCAACGTCCATACCGATTCAGAGAAAACTATTTGAGAACGTAAACTTCAATGTGGAATTGTGTTCTGTCTCTCTGGCAATCAGTCCTCCTACTTTGTATTTAATAATCCTTCTGGATTTTCATAGCTTCAGTTACTTCTTCTCTCCTTGTGCATTACATAAAATATCAAGTAGTATTTAGAATAACCATTTCCCATAGTTGTTATTCACACCATATCAGAAATTGATCATTATTTCCTTTTGATGGCAAAGATATCAGAGTACCCTCATAGAGTATTCTTTAGCAAAGTGTTAATTTCCCATCACTTCTTTTTTTATCCCTCCAAGGATAAAAGAAACGGAGTTCAGAAGACAGTATGCATTTCTTATGACCTGCCTTTAGAAAATTGAAATAAATTTTAAAAAGCTTGATGGGATTGGCAGTGGCAAACTGTGCCACGCTAGATTAGCAATTTGTCAAATCTGAAATAGTTCAGTAGAACGATGAATCTCTTCATGAATGACTGTCAGATGATTTATTATGAAATAAGTCAATGAACTGAGTCTATTTTCAATTGACTAATCACAGACCTAACAAACACTGGATATTATTTCCATCTTCTACTGAAATCTTAGCAAAACAGACCAGACTTTAATGGAGTAAACAACTGGTCTACTCTTTCACCAAAGTAGTTGTCCTTTTCATTTGGGATTGAGGCATGTTGCCTGTATTGCAAAGGGCAGTTCATATTGAGGCTGTCATTTATATTGATGTTCTTTTTTCAAAATGACACTTCCATGTAATTTTTTTCTGCAGAAAAATTGGACTTCAGTGTTCAGGGTCATTGGTAAAAGATCTTTCACTGATTCAAAATTCATTTAAAATTTTTAGGAAGAAGGAAAAAAACAAAACAAAACAAATAAACACCCTCAAGAGAAGCAATATGTACCTTACCTGGGAAAACTTAGTGCATTTTAAATGGGCTCACCAAATAAAAGACAAGCTCTTTCTTTTGCTAATTTAATAACAACACATGGGGATTTCTTTCCCTAGAATTTTGTGAAAACTTGCAATTATCATAGGACTGAGTGCAGTTTGTTTGCTCCTCACAAAAGCAAAGATGATTTTTATTGACCAATCTTTGATCCGAGAGATTAAAGAAAGTACTCCATGAGCAGCGAGAAGGATAACACCACGGAGGTCAATACGCTTTACTGCTATTGGAAATGAAAGTGAATCATTCCATTGGGAGATGGGATAATTTACCATTCTTTCTGGGAACTTATGACTGTTTCCTTCTCTCCCTTTTTTGGAAAAAAAAAATATTCAGCGTATGAATAGGTTTCCTGTGACTTAATACCATCGCGGCACATGAGGTCATTTGGAGGGCACTATATTCACCAACATAATTCTGTACAATGCTTTTTAGCCCAAATGGCCTGGCTGTCACATTCTCACACCCTTGATTGAAATGTCCCTGGTAGACTTTTGGAATGCAGTCTGAAGGCTTAGTGACTCAATATTTTCACAGTGAATACATTTCCAATCTCATAGAAAGTTGCCACTAACTATTGCAGAGGTTATGTCTCTTTCAGTTCTCTGAAATACTGCAAATGGAGCAAAATTCAAGTTTAGCTGAGTCTTGAGGAAACGACATATCATGAACCCACACTGCCATTATTCGCCACCATAATACAGTTATGTTCAATGTACGACTACCCAGCCTACCATCTTTGAGCTGAGAGTCTATAAAATAGTTACATTTTTTCCCTATTGTCATAAATAGAAGGATTTTTTTTTTCCCTTTATTTTTACTATGAGTCAGAAAATAGGGGTTGGAAGAATAACATTTGGTGTGATTGTGACTGGGGATAATACTGAAATTCCATTGTTTATTCCATTGTTTCACCAAGACTCCTGAGGCCTGACAAAATGTCCATGTACTCTTCTTCATTTCTTTGAAAGGTTGCCAAAGAAATTTGTTGAAATGGCCAGTTGTATCTCTCAGTTTGCTAAGAACATATTTAAGGTTTAGGCAATTTACTTTAAACTCTTGACTAATTATTTTTAACAGAGTTCTTATTTTTCTTTTCTCTATATAGTCTGTGGATATAAGACAAAACTCTCATCATGATGTCAGTAACTTACCACCTAGAGCCATCCAGTCTTCTGGTCCCTTTGGTCCTTGATGTTGATTTAGCATTGGTATTACCTCGACCAATTAAAAAACTTAGATCAAGACTATTTCCTCTCATTTCAAAACAACTGCCCATATTGTTTTCCTTAGCTAAAGTACAAAACTAGATTCTACACCTCGTTGCCTAACCCTTATCAGATCATTCCATTTCAATTTAACATAGTGAATAGCAATGAGCATAATTATTTTCCTTGGGGAGAAATGGTATTTATTAATATTTTCATGGACATACTGCTGTAAGTTTATATGAAGGGATACAATTTACCCCCAATTTTTCTAGCACATGCTGGTTTACATTTATAAATCTACGTTGTCCTGATACCACAGTAAATTGCTTCTTGGCCACACCGAATGATGTCCAAGTGGCTTGAAATAGTAAAGGCTTCTTTTCAAAATATTCATTTTGGTTATTAGTAAGAATTTGGGCAATGAAAAGGTTTTCTTTATTAAATGTTGTTAATATATTAGAATTTTGACTGATGTTTCATAATTACAATTAATATAAAACAATAAATGATTGAGGAGGCTCAAACTCCTTTCTAAACTGAACGTTGATTTGTCAACTTGTACCAAGTATATGTAACTTAGGAATAGTTTTTTGTTTTGAAGAGAGACCTGAGAGACATTTTGCTAAATGTTACAAAAGATTTCTCATTCTTAAAATGGGCAGCTTCTAATTACTCTGCATCACCAGTGTGAAACAATGGTGCTATCAGGTTGCTAACAACAGCTGGAAAAGCTGGTGCTATTGGGTGAAAGCAATCTCCTGGTTGCTTAATCAGCTTCAGCTAATCAGCTTCTAGACTTGAAAGCTTGACATTTTCTGGATACCGACTGCTTAACTTCTATTTTTCCCCCATAGCGGCTTCTTCCCCATGTACTGTTGTGGTTAGGACCCCTGGTGGTGCAGTGGTTAAGTGATAACTGCTAACCGAAAGGTTGGCATTTCAAATCCACCAATGGCTCCTTAGAAACACTATGGGACAATTCTACTCTGTCCTATAGGGTCACTATGGATCAGAATTGACTTGACAGCAACGGGTTTGTTTGTTTGTTTTTGGTAGTGGTTAAGATCTTAGACTTTAGAGCAGATAGATCTAGGTTTAAAACCTTGCTCTACCACTTACTGACCACAAAGTAATCTTGAGCAACTAACTTAATACTATTGCCTTTGAGCCGATTCCAACTCATGGCAACCCAACAAATGCAGAGTAGAACTGCACTCCATAGGGTTTTCAAAGCTGTGACCTTTCAGAAGCACACTGTTAGGCCTTTCTTCCAAGGTGCCGCTGGGTGGGTTGGTACTGCCAACCTTTCAGTTAGTAGCTGAGCACTTCACCATTTGTGCCACTCAGGGGCTCCAAGGAACTTAATACCTTTCCTCAATTACCTTGGTTTAAAATAGAACAAATGTTACCTAACAGAGCTATTATTAAGATATAAACGTGCTTCTTATACAGTTTTTGGCACTTAGTAAGTATCAATTGTTTTAATTATTTTTGTTGTGAACTATGGAGATGGGATAATGTCTTTTTCTGTCATAATAACTGAAACCATGGGGTAAGTGGGCCTGTTTGCACTTCTAAAGACTCACTCAAGTCATTAAGTGAAAGAAGCAGTAATTCTTCTGTGGCCACTGAAATTGCTAGGGGAGAAGTCCTGGTTTTGCATGCTTGTTAAAACACAAAGCCAGCCTTGTACCTCGGCTGCTAATGAGAATAGTGCTATCTATTTCAGAGAACCCCAGCTCAATATCAATTGTTTGGTTTGTTTTGAGTCCCAATAGTTAAATGCTGGAGCAATTTATAGAGGATTTAGGATGTTTTGAAGATTTGCTCATTCTCTACTCATTTTTACTCTATTCAAAGTAAGCACTTCACATCATTAAATTGAAAATGGCCATTATGTTACTTGATCTGCTTCCCTTAGGGGTTCTTCTAAGGATCAAAAACTTCAGCCTTGATCTTAGTATGCATATCTACTATTTCTGTTATGTTATATTTTAACTCTGTAATTGTATTTAAAACCAGATATTTCTCAACTTTGGTAATTTTGCAAAGCAAAGGTAAAAATAAATTGAGCATTTTTTTAAGGGTGAAATCTTGGCATTTTCAAGAAAAGTAGAAAATTTTGACAGGAACGTGAAGCTGTCCCTCTTCAGAAGATTCAAGATGGTTCCTGAATGTTTCCATGTTAAGGAAATATTTGCAATTAATTCCCTGAAATAAGCAGCATAGCAAATAAAAACAGTTTTATAGTCAAATGATGCCTTTTTAAAGCTTTTTTATTTTCCTCTCTCTAATCCAAACTATCTAATCTTACATTTATTAAGTACAGAAGATGTACAAATGTATTAAATATTTTCATTAAAAATATAAAAAGCAACAATTGTATAATGTATATAGCTCCAAATTATTGCTTATTTTGTCTATAGCTCAGTACAAATAGGAATCACGTAGGTGATATTATTCCCCAACTTCTACAACTATTGAGAAGAGAAGAAATTACTTTCAAGGAGAATTTCTGCTTTTATAAAATAAGACTCCAGGACGTTTAGAGCCTCTGTAGAGTTAGTATAACTCCTATTGTTAAATTTCATTTGAAAGATCCCAGGAGTACATTATACTTATCTGCTTCTGAATGATGAATAACAAAGTTAAATCTGGTTATGGTTGGGTAGTTGTTTGGGGTGTGCCATCGAGTCGATTCTGGCTCACCTTGGTTTATGGATATCATATTAGCTTGAACTCTGTGTGCCATAAATTTTGACTGATTAAGATTTGGAAAATTGGGGTGATATTAAATAAAATTGTGATAGGCATATGTTTTACAGACACAATTAAAATGGAAAATTGCCTTAAATTCAAGAAGGTTTTCTATACTGAGGTTTTAGAGATTGTGGTTTTAGTTGTGTACATACTATGCAACACATGTAGTCTCCTACTTAGAACATATTTGAGTTACCATGAACCGCATCTACAACCGTCCTTTTTTTTTTTGTGTATACAGTTTATTGTCAGTAATATGTACCACAGACAATGTTGCAGCACATAATTTGCTGATGTTAATCATTCTCAGATGTTCACTTGCAAATGTTCAATTTTATGATTTTCTTTTCAAAACACTGCCGTATAGATTTAGTTTTCTAAACTTAATCAGGAGCTTCAGTTGCTTGAAAGCATACTTGAAGATTCTAGACATAGGAGGATCTTGATCTGTAAGAAGTTTGCAAGAATCCATGTTTTAAATTTTTTAAACAAATTCTACTTCAGGTTCTGTGTCTGGCACTACTCTTGGTTCTTACGAGTGGGAATCAACTCCTTGACAAAAGTAATATTCACTATAGGCAAAACTGGTGAGATCCCAGGGACTATGCATTTTAGAGGGAGGAGAGAGATTAAAAAGTAACGAACACGTGCACAAGATAATTTCAGATAGTGATGAGTTACGTGAAGACAAGGAGAGAAAGCTTGGGTGAGGCGGGGAGAACTTCAGTTTGGATAGTTAGGAATGAGAATGGGATATATTGAGCAGAATAATTTGAAGGAGCTAGTCATGCAATGACCTCAGGGCAGAACACTCCAGGCAGAGGGAATAGAAGGTACAAAG
>NW_004443973.1:20226121-20227925 GCF_000243295.1 Trichechus manatus latirostris
CTTCAGTCAGTGGTTAAAGTTTCTGATTCATTGCACCGTCACTGAATATTTTTAAAAAGCAATGCCACTGTAATAGGTAAAAACCATAACGTGCAGTTTTTTTTTAAAAAACTCACTCTACTAATAAGATTAATGTATTTTCCATTTACTCATTGGCTTTCATCTCTCTCTTTTGTGCAAATTGAAACGGTTATTTTCCATAAAGCTTTTCTTGATCCACCAGGTGGAAGTTTTTTTTATCTTCTGAACTTCTGGTGCACATTATCTGTGCTTTATAGAGTTATTTTCTTCCTTCTATTCTGTCACTTCATGTAAAATGTACTAGCTCCTTTAATAAACTTGAGGTTGGGATCTTTGTCTCTCTTCCCAGATCCTAGCACAGTGCAATACATAAAGTGCTCAAGATGTACTAGCGGGCGAATAACTTATCCTCACATTAATTTTAGCAGACAACACTAGAGCAACAGATCTCTATTTGGGCATCGATATTTTATTCATATTCTTCAGGATATCTTTTGTTTTATTGAGTTTAATTCGATAAAGCCCAGTTTACTGCCACAGGAAGGGCATTATGAATTATTATTCCATCATCATATTTCTTCCCCATATCATATTATCATTATGCACTCACTTGCTTCTACTCCAGTTATAGGTTTTCATCAAATGCAAAAATACTTGAGCTGTTATTTTAGTTTAGACAGTTGAAACTTCACCATAAATCAGAATCACCTAGAGTTCGTTAAAACAAATTAATGGCCCCAGCCTCAGAGCCTCTGATTCAGTAGGTCTGCAGTGCAGCCTGAAAATTTGCATTTCTAACAAATTCCCAGGTGATGCTGAATCTGCTGGTCTTTGGACCACACTTTGAGAACCACTGGTCTAGATGATATTCAGCATGTTAGCATCCCCTTGGAAAGAAGCATCAGTTATTCCTTTACGTAATTTTACTTATGAGATTTATCCTAGTAAGGAAGAAGTGGGCTTTGAGGAGAAGGGAATTTCGCCTACAGCTTTGGTAAGGTATTAACCTTGCACTTTCTCTTGCTGAGAAATTCTCCTGTTGAGAGGGCCATCTCAGTTAGCATTTCAGAACTTGTTCTGCTTTAAAAATCAAGTGAGTTCAGAAGAAAGAACACTGAGAAAGGACACCTGTGATGGACACAGGGAGTCAGGTGTGATCAAATGAGTTCCATCAAAACACCAACTTCCCAAACCCCTAAACGTAGAAGCGTAGAAGTAGGCATATCTGCTCTACTTTAGGCTGTCTCAGAAGGGAAATGTCATGAAAGAATGCACTGTGGCTTAGGACACACAAGTCTTATGGGGGTGTCAACTTCAACAAAATTAAAAAAATGTACCAGCTTCAAGTTGACATGTTCAAGCTCACTTCACTATATATAGTCAATGATGCACCTTCATACAGTAAGCACAATAGAGACAAAGAGGTGCCTTGCAGCTGCCACAGAGAGAAAAGAGTCCTCTGAGATGAAATGTTAAGATAAGAAGTGGAAATGATTTGTCATAGTTGCAAGCTAGCTCTTTGGGGTTCACTTTCCTATAGTGAGTGAACTGTAGTGTGGTTCCCAGCAAAAGTCTCAATAAAATTAGAACGATCATTTAAAAAGGGCAGAGGGAGAGAGAGGCACAGAGAGAGGAAGAGAGAGTTCTTTTTTTTTTTTGTGATAAGAAGCTTAACAAAAGTGGGAAAATGCTTTATATGGACGTGAGTTTTCATGGCAGTCTCAAGCTGACACTTGGTTGCCTTTATTTAGACAGTAAGCTACTTTAGCAAGCAAAGGATAAC
>NW_004443973.1:20229061-20235555 GCF_000243295.1 Trichechus manatus latirostris
CCAAGGAGTGGCTGGTGGATTCGAACTGCCAGTCTTTTTGGTTTGCAGCTGACTTTTTGGTTAGCAGCCATAGTTCTTAACCACTGTGCCACCAGGGCTCCAATATAATCTTTCTAATACTTGCAGAGAATTCTCACATCATCTTCAATTCTACAGGTTAAAACTCCCCCACATCCTTCATCACTGATTGTGGTGGTTCAAGTTGTCTGACCAGTACAGAGTAGAATTGTATACAATTTCACTGAAGCAACTTCAGAGCAATTTGACAGTTCGTGGCCACTCTACAGTGTTGATTTTAATTAAGCACGTTAAGTGCAAATCCCCCAAATCCTTTTTATTTTCATACATGTTTCACATAAGAAGTTACATCTCTCTATTTTATATTTATGCTGATGGTTGTAGAGATTTAAGTGTAGAGCTTGGCATTGTTTCCTACTCAACTTCTTATACAAGAGTCTATCACCTTCCTAACTGTAAGGATCTTTTTGAATCCAAATTCTACCACTCAACAAATTTTATATCACTCCAAGCATCATGTAACCCACAAATTAATAAGCATTCTACACACATTCATGTGTGTGTGTTTATACGTATGTATGTGTATTATATATATGTGCATATTTATTGAGAATACAGTAGTGATTGAGAGTACGTTCTCTGGAATCAGAACAATCTGATTCAAAATCAGGCTATATCACTTACTAGCTTGTGACCTTCGGCAAATGACTTAACCTTGGTGTGATTATTAAGGTTGTGTGTCAGCTCGGCTGGGCTGTGATTCTCAGTGGTTTGGCAGTTATGATGTAGTTTGGCAGTCGCATAATGATGCGATCACCTCCATGATGAAATTTGATATAATGTGATCACATCTGTGATGGGATCTGCTGTGAGTAGCCGATCGGTTGAAAGGGAGTTTCCTTTTGGGTGTGGGCTGCATCCAATATAGGTGGACTTTCTGGCAAGGCTCGTGGGCTTTTGCTTGCTCTGGATTCTGCAGGTGGCTCCTGTTTGTCTGACCTCCAGTTCTTGAGAGCTGAGCTAGCAGTTTACCTGCCTTCTTGCCTGCTGATCTTGGGTCCTCCAGGCCTGTGGCTATGTGAATCAAGAGAAACCTCTAGCCTGACCCATGCACTTGGGACATTCCAGCCTCTACAACCATGTGAGCCATTTCCTTGATGTAAATCTCTCTCTATATATGTATTTATGTGCTTTACTGGTTTTGCTTCTCTACAGAACCCAGTCTAAGACACTGGGCAATTCTCTGTTTTCTCTTTAGTAAAACGGGCATAATGATAATTTCCACCTCAATGAGTAGTAATGAGAATTAAACTTGATGATACCTGTAGAGTGCTTGGCATTGTTTCTGACACTTAGTAAGCAACTGAAGGCAAATATCTTAATCTCCATAAGTCTCAGTTTCCTGATTTGAAAAATGGAGATAATAACAGTATTTTTTTTCATTTGATTGTTGGGAGATTAAATGAGCTAATATACGTAAGGGCTTTAGAACAGTTTCTGTCATACAGAAGTTATAGTTCAGTGACTATCATTGTTAATATTATTAATAGTTATTGGTGTTAATAAGGTGTACATCAGGGTTATATCCTTTCACCATACTTAGTCAATCTGTGTGCTGAGCAAATAATCTGAGAAGTTAGACTATATGAAGAAGAACGTGGTATTGGGATTGGAGAAAGACTCATTAACAACGTTTGATATGCAGATGATATAACCTTGCTTGCTGAAAATGAAGAGGACTTGAAGCACTTACTAATGAAGATAAAGACTACAGCCTTCAGTACGGATTACACCTTAACATAAAGAAAAAAAAAATTGTCACAACTGAACCAATAAACAACATCATGATAAATGGAAAGAAGATTGAAGTTGTCTAGGATTTCATTTTACTTGGATCCACAATCAGCACCCATGGAAGCAGCAGTCAAGAAATCAAACAACGTATTGCATTGGGCAAATCTGCTGCAAAAGACCTCTTTCAAATGTTGAAAAGCAAAGATGTCACTTTGAGGACTAAGGTACGCCTGACCTAAGCCATGGTATTTTCAATCATCTCATATGCATGAAAGCTGGACAATGAATAAGGAAGTCTGAAGAAGAATTAATGCATTTGAATTCTGGTGTTGGTGAAGAATATCAAATATACTCTGGACTGCCAGAACAAACATAACTGTCTTGGAAGAAGTATAACTGGAATGCTCCTTGGAAGCGAGGATGATGAGATTTTGTCTTGTGTACTTTAGACATGTTATCAGGAGCGACCAGTCCCTGGAGAAGGACATCATGCTTGGTAAAGTAGAAGGTCAGCGAAAAAGAGGAAGACCCTCAACAAGATGGACTGACACAGTGCCTGCAACAATGGGCTAAAACATAGCAATGACTGTGAGGATGGTGCAAGGCTGGGCAGTTTTTTGATCTGTCTGTTGTACGTAGGATTGCAATGAATCAGAACCAATTCAATGATACCTAACAACAAAACGTTATTCTTATTTAAATCATAGTAGGTGCTCGAGATACATCATTCACTTGACTTATTGCTACAAAATTACCCAGTTGTTTTATTTTACTCATGATTAAAATTCCAAACATGAACTAATTCCAGTCTCCATAACTTTAACACATTCTCAATATTTTACTACAAAATATTATAATTATTTTATTCAAGAAATAATTCAGAAATATTTATTTATTCTGATCACTGTGTGCGTTGTGTGGGACACAAAGCCAAATAAATAACAGTTTCGGCTGTCAAGGAATCCCTGGGTGGTGTGGTGGTTAACTTGCTCGGGAGCTAATGGAAAGGTTGGAAGATTGACTCCATTCAGAGGCATCTTGGAAGAAAGGCCTGGCAATCTACTTCTGAAAAATCAGGCACTAAAACCCTATGGTTCACAACTGTCTGATCCCTAATTGTGGGGATGACACAAGACCAGGCAGCTTTTTGTTCCATTGTCAGTGGGGTCCCTATGAGTCTGTGCTTAAGTTGAAGGCAGCTAGCAACAACAAAATGACTCAGGGCAAACTAAAGTTTATTAAGTAGTTATCAACTCTATATAGATTTGTTAAAGATAATAGATCACAGATTTAAAATGAAGTGTAGAGATGGAAAGGATCTTAGTGGCCATATGGTCCAACTCAAGAAACTGAAGCTCATAGTGACTGATCATTTGCATTTAAGTACAAGCATGTTTACTTAGAAGCCACATGTCCTGACTCCCAGTTCAGCGCGCCTTTCCCCCTACGTCATGCTGTCTTCCTATTGCCAAGATTTGTATGTAAGTGATATAAAGTCCCTTTTTAACACATTTAACAATTGTTCTCTAAAACTATATTTTGAAACTATTGAATTTCCATTGGAACCGGATGCTAATGAAACAGCATATTGACTGTTATCATTTGGCTGCGTTTATTAAATTTGAAATAACTCAATTGAAATGTTAATCATAGCCTCAGAACACCATAAAACTGAGCAAGCATGGTCTATTTCCTCTTTTCCATGCAAAACCGTGTGTAAGGGAATTATCTTCACCCTAGCACAGAAAATAATGTGGAGAGTCGAATAAAATATATAATATGCTTCATGTCCTCAATCGAGATGTCTTAGATATAATTTGTTATTCAACCTACTTTCTTAAGTGCTTTTCAGGTCTGAAACTAATTCCTTACTTATCAAATTTCCCTACTATTGATTCTGGACACTCATACACATTTGCTATTATTTCTACTTATAATTACTTCCCTTTAAAACTGTTAAACACTCTTCATGGAGGGGCTAATGTTTGTATTGGGAATTAAAGAATAAGTGAATGAATAAATGATTGAATACGGATAATCATTGCCTTTATTAAAGTAAAGGGCATCCGAATTTCAAGGTATTTTGTCCCTGGATTCCAGGATGAAGGAGAATTTTACTGCTAAAACAAAACCAGTTTCCTGCCTGGAAAGGTTAAGCATTCATTTCTTGCCAAGCTATTAAACTAGCAATTATGCTTTTTTAAGTGTTTCTGTATCATGTTATGTTCCTGCCTTCATGTGATGTCCAACTTGAATTAATATGACTGGAACAGATGCTAAATGACTATATCCAAGTCACTTGTGTCCTATTTTACACTTCACTTCATGAACTGTGCTAGACCAAAAGAACATTGACTTTCCAGCTCCAAGTCCCACCATATGTCTTCAAATTCTTGAATATAGATTTGTGATCAATTTAATTACCCACCTGATCTCACTGTTGCTTTCTTAAAATTTAAATGGAAAGGGATATACAAGGCAATAAAAGTTCAAGTTATAAAAATATGTGTTTTTATGTTTAAGTTTTTAACAGAATTAATTTTTTTACTGCAGATCAGGGAATAAGCAGTGAATTTTACTGGCTGAAATATAAAACTGCAAAAAATTAGTTGGTTTTATGCAATGGGCTAAAATTTAGGGTGTCTTTATTCAGAAAGCTTATAAAATTCTAATAGGGTACAAGTCATTTTTTTTTACTACAGATAAAACACTTTTTTTTTGAAACTGTAACATGCCAGATTACTGGGTTAACAGGAAGAACTGTATATTAAAATTAAAAGTAGAGCATGGATGCCTGCTACTCCGAACGGTGATGGGTTGCGACACAATCTTCCACGGGCGGCATCCTGCTATGCAGTAGTAGGCAATGAGTTTTGTGGCAACTTCAGTTTGCATTGGTCTTCTGAAGATATTTCCATTTGCCTTCCTAACCTGACGTTTTAGGAAAAAGAGAAGTATCTCTGATGACCCAGGTCAAGCAGGTTTGTTACTGTTAGCTGACGTGGAGTCCGTCCTGACTTAATGACGACCCCACGTTTTCAGAACAGAACTGCTCCATAGAGTTGTCTTGGCTGTGATCATTATAGAAACATTTTGCCAGGCCCTTCTTCTGTGGAGACACTAGGTTAAAACAAAACAAGTTTCCTGGGTGAGCTCGAACTGCCAACCTTTATGTTAGCAGCTGATCACAAACTGCTTGCGCCACCCCCATTTACATATTTGCAAACTGAGATTTAGACTTGACACAGTGCAGCATATTGAACCTCAGAATGCCATCCGCAGTTCCAGGACACTGTATTCGACTCAACTTGTGCACAGTGAAGTCTGATTTGAGGGTAAATGGCTGATCTCTGCTTTTGTATGAAAACAGAAATGTGCACAGTGCTTTTCATGAAGACTATTTGAATGAAATATCCTGTCTCTAGAGCTATGGCTGCTAACCAAAAGGTGGACAGTTCGAATCCACCAGCTACTCCTTGGAAACCCTATGGGGCAGTTCTACTCTGTCCTACAGGGTTGCTGTGAGTTGGAATCGACTCGACGGCATGGGTTTTTTTTTTTTTTTTTTTTTGGTATGTTACGGATTGAATTGTATCCCTCCAAAATATGTGTTGGAATCCTAACCCTTATTCCTGTGGGTGTAATCCTGTCTGGAAATAGCGCTTTCTTTGTTATATTAATGAGGCTGTGTCCTAGACCTAATCATTTCTGAGTTATAAAAAGAGCAGATTAGACATAGAATCGGGCACATACTGAGGAAGACAGATACCACGTGAGGGTCGCCAAGAATCAAAGAACCCTGGGGGTTATGGACAAGGAATGAATCAACATGGCCTAGGCCTTAATTTGGACTTTTAGCCTCCAGATCTGTGTAAAAATAAATTCTGCTCTTTAAAGCCACTAATTTATGGTATTTGTGTTACAGCAGCACTAGGAAATTAAGAAACTCCATCAGTGAGAAAACAGTAGACACTCTTCTAGAAGAATATAAGACACATCCATAACAATAATCATGAAGCAATTGGAAACTATTTTTCCATTTTCAGAGTATTAAAGAGGGTAAGACTTTCTCCTTCCTTTGCATTATGAAGAAAGATTTGGGACCATAGCTCAGTCATTTAATAAGTAAATGTTTTCTGAGACCTGAGCCAACAATGTTTCTGGTGATGACAACTTCCCCTTGCTGGCTTGTCTCTATGCTAGGGAGGTGCTAGTAGGAACAGATAATCAGATTAAAATAATGAGCCTCCTCTGAGTTAAGCAAAACAAAGAGGGAGATGTGCAGTTTGTCGCTGCTGGGATTATCTGAGCAGTCCCAGCTGAGAAGAGAGATGGTGTCGGAGGATGGGGGGTTGCTGAGACACCAGAGAATCCTCATAAATGTACTGTTGATCCCATCTGGCTTCCAAGGGGAGAGTGGAATGAAAAAGAAATCAACAGTACAAATATTCAGTTCATTTCTCCCATTTTCAGGTAAGTAGAAATTATTCTAGAGGAGAGAAGACATCTATTGGAATCTCCTAATTTCTGGAAACAACATTCCATTCTTAAATATTTCAAATAACTAAAATGCATTTATTTACCAGGTAAGGCAAAAAATAGTTTTCCCATATCTTTGTTTGATTAGTGGCCAAATATTTAAATTATGCTTTCTACAAAAGCATTAAAAAGAACCCATCTTA
>NW_004443973.1:20238374-20240219 GCF_000243295.1 Trichechus manatus latirostris
GGTAAACCGACTGCACAATGAGAGATCTTGTCTTGGATATTTTAATAGTTCTTAAACCACCTTATCATTACAATTTCAAAATTAATAATATCTCTTTAGTCAACCATGAAATATTACTGGCATGAAGTTGTAGCTTTAGCGATTCCAAAGTTAATATTTTGCATTTTGGTTTGGGGACAATAAAAAAGTTTTGTTTTTTATAGCTACAAATTTCAGTACCATGAGTTTAGTTGATCCTTTAGGAAGAAAGACAAGCAGGTAGTAGCTGTAGATCCTAAATCTGTGTTTTATTTTTTTATGTTTTTATTTTATTTTTTTATTATTTTATGTTTTTAGTCAGCTTGCTTTCTTTCTACAGTTGCCAAAGAACCACTATCAAATTCCTGCCAGTCTCCAATCAAGAAGACACAAAATCCAGAGGTATCAAAAGAATAAAAGGAACACATGAAAACCACAAATTAAAAATTATTTAGAAAACAGTTTATAAAAGGAGTATGCATTATAGGACAAAAACAAACAGAATAAATATTTCTTAAATTCTGTACCAGCCATGCTATATAATTAACTTACTAACTACAACAAACTTGTGAGTTAGATCCCATTATCCCTAGTCTAATGATAGGGAACAGAGGTTCATAGAAGTTAAACTGTTTGCCCAAGATTATACAGCTAATATGGAATAGAAGTCTCTCTGAATTCATATTTTTTTCCCTCCAAAGCTCTTGGAGTTTTTACAGTAGCATGATACCTTTCTATAAATACGTGGGCACATAGGAATACATAGCTGCATAAAAGCTCTTTCTCTGGCTTCTTTTGTCCTTTTACAAATAATCACACTAAAGCCTAGAAATGAGTTGCTACTCCTTACCTCTTGCTTCAGTGAAACTGACTTGCATATTTGTCAAGCAGCACATTTCTAAAAATTGTATCTGAAAGGACAAAGCTCAAGATCTGTTCAGAATGTTTTCTTTAATCTTTGTTTAAAGTTGAAAAATTGTATCTGTATCTGTATTGTGTATATATATCTGCATTTTACATATATATGTATGTGTGTGTGTGTGTGTGTGTGTGTGTGTATATACACATATATATGCATACACACACATAATTAAATAGGATAAGTATTTTAGGAAGAAAAAAACCAGAATGAATATATCTTAAATCCTGTACCAGGCATGCTATGTAATTAACTTAGTAGTGCTCAAAACAGACATGTGAGTTAGGTACCATTGTCTCTACTTTATAGGAGTATGATTTATAGAAGTTATTTTTATACTCTTGATACTAATTCTTTACCTATTATGTGTTACAGAATCTTCTCTCAGTCTATTACTTGTCTTTCAACTTTTTTATGACGTCTTTTAGTCCAAGGGTAAAAAAATAATTTAAATTCTAGTTTACAATATAGTTCTTCATTTCCTTCTAATAATCTCTAAGTTTTTCAACAGAAGTATTTAATTCATTTGATCTTATTTTTCTGACCAGTGTGAAGTAAAGATTTACTTATTTTTCATATGGGTAGCCAATTTCCCAAATGCCATTGACTGAATACCATCCTTTACGACTGAAATGCCTCACTTTTGGGATTTATGCTTTTGGCAAATGTAACAAGGAACAAATGGAAGTTCATTTGTCTCATATATTAAAAAATCTGTGGGCAAGAAGCTGTTAGCAGTTGTTCAGTGGTTTCACAATGTCAGGATTCTTATCTCTGAATTTTTTTCTTATTCCTTTCCTCATTCTTGTTGCCTCATGGTCACAAGAATATTGCAGTAGCTCCTGCTACCATTTCTCCAAGACAGTCACAAGGAGGGAGAAGAGGAAGGGCAAAGGTAAATGCTAGCT
>NW_004443973.1:20241219-20242485 GCF_000243295.1 Trichechus manatus latirostris
GGGTGTCAGCTCCAGGGGAATGCTTTCTCTGTCGGCTCTGGAGGAAGGTCCGTGTCATCAGTCTTCCCTTGGTCTGGGAGCATCTCAGCGCAGGAACCTCAGGTCCAAAGGATGTGCTCTGCTCCTGGTGCTGCTTTCTTGGTGGTATGAGGTCCCCATGTCTCTGTGCTCCCGTCTGTCCTTTATATCTCAAAAGAAATTGGCTTAAGACACTAGCTAATCTTGTAGACTCCATCAGTATAACTGCTGCTAATCCATTTTATTACATCATAGTGATAGAGTTTCCAACATATAGGGAAATCACATCAAATAATAAAATGGTAGGCAATCATACAATACTGGGAATCATGACCTAGCCAAGTTGACAGGTATTTTTGGGGGGACACAATTCAATTCATGACACCAACCTTATATATACAACGGTCTGCACAAAAACTAGCCTGGCTAGAGACAAGTTTATCTAAGCCAGGATTAGAATATATGATAAAATGAAAGTATGGCAGAGCATACTGAGGTATGGACTCAGTCCTACTTTATATCTGTCAAAACTCCTCAGGTAAACGAAGCCTGGTGAAACAAAATGCTGACCTACTAGTTCTATAATGAGAACAAATGGCAGTGGCCCAGACATCCCTGGGGGTTCTGTCAAAGAGTCCTTAGTTATATAGTCAATCATAAAAAAATCTTTGCTTATATCCTTTTAATTTATTTTATTTTATTTTTGATCCTACCTTTCATGTTCCTTATTGTGTTCTCAGCTGTGTTCATTCTCCTTTGTCCTGCTTCTATGTGGCCTTTGTTTGTGTCACTTTAACCTCTTTCCTGCGCTATATATACCCATGTTTTATCTCTTCTGTGTTTCACCATATTTTCTCTAGTTTTTGTATCTCTGCTAGGGGTTCTTGTTTTTTAAAAAGATGATCCTTCATTGTTGTTATTAGGTGCTCTTGAGTCAGTTCTGATTCATAGTGACCCTACGTACAAAAGAACAAAACACTGCCTGGTCCTGCACCATCCTAAAAACCAATGTATGCTTAGTCCCATCATTGCAGCCACTGAGGATCTCATTGAGGATTGTCCTTTCTTTCCCTGACCCTCTACATTACTGAGCATGATGTCCTTCTCCAGGGACTGGTCCCTCTGGATAACACGTTCAAAGTATGTGAGACCAAGTCTCTCCATCCTTGCTTCTAAGGAGCATTCTGGCTGTATTTTTTCCAAGATGGATTTGTTTGTTTGGTTTTTTTTTTTGGAAGCCCATAGTAT
>NW_004443973.1:20248810-20249489 GCF_000243295.1 Trichechus manatus latirostris
TCAGTGCCTGGAATATAGCAGATGTTCAGTCATGCTGCCTTTGCTCAGCTATCTTCTCAAGCTAAAGAAACAATATCAAAATATTTCATATATTCCCTAAGCTATTACAGAGATTTAGATTCATATATACAGTGTTAGATCTAGATGAAAACCTGGGAATAATTTAGATCAGGCATGGATAATAGGTTGCTTCCCAAGGGACCTCTACCACTGACTGGTTGAGGCTTTGTTTGCTACTATGTATATATTTATTTCTCATCCTACATTCTCTCTCTAGGAAAATTCATCCATCCCCATGGTTTTAACTACCAGCGACTCCAACTCTCTACTCTACTCTGCTTGTGCTTTGACATTTTAAAAATGAATATGTCCAAACATAACCCACTGATTCACCCACCTCCACCATTAGCAGCTCCCACTCTCCAAATCTGCTCCCCTTGCATTCTCTCCTATTTCAGGAAATACCACCACAACCCAACTTGTAGTTTTAGGCATAAATCTGAAGTCACCCTTAATACCTTCCTCTCTCACATCCCCTTCATAAGCAAACCATTAGAAAATCCTGATGTTTTCACCTCCAAAAATGCATCCTTAATTAGTTCACTTACTTTCGTCTCCACCGTCTCGATTTTGGAGCAAACTACTATCGTCTGCTGCCTGAACTAATGCTTCCTAACTG
>NW_004443973.1:20252005-20253107 GCF_000243295.1 Trichechus manatus latirostris
GTTTGTTCCTTTATGTTATTGTGGAAACTAAAATGACAATGAATAGTATTGGGGGAGAAAACAAAAACACGTTATGCCACAGCAACCAAAACAATTAGCTATAAACGTATCAACTAAAAATAGACTCTTGTTTTAGCAGGGTTTTTTTTGACACTTGAGTGAGAAATGTTTACTTTTCTTTACATTTTATAAAATCGGATTTGACTTTGAATTTTTTCCCTTCACTTATAAAAACCTTCTCCATTGTGCCCCTACAGTTAAAAATGCCATGATAATAGACCAGGCTTATCATTTTTCCCCTTCTACTTTCCATTATTGCTAGCAGCACGACAACTCTCCTATCACCCAGGGTTACAACCTTGAGCCCATCTTTGATTATCTCTCTTTCTACCTTGTATCTAGGACCTTTCTATGTCCTGCCATTTCTCTCTTTTATAATGTTTGAAAAGCCAGATTCTTCTTTTTTGGTTCCCACTACCAAGACCCCAATCTACTTTCTTTTATATTCTTTTATTTCTGCTCCAACTATTGCAATATTCCACATTCTTGCCTCCATATCTTTCTTCTTCCATTCCAACTACTATGCTGCTATAAAGTCTATATATGTATTGACAGGTCTAAACCAGAGAAAGAAAATGGCTTAACTTCAAAATGAATTTATAAGAAAGCAAGAGCTGCTATTTGTTAAGGGTACAAACCATCATCAACATTTTAAAAAGTACATTCTATGGAACTTCAATCTCTTGAGATATTATACAAACACACACATACACACATGCACGATTCTATGTTCAAATAATCTTCACAAATTCTGCATACAATATCCCCTCCTCAAGAGTCAAATTCATACCATCTTACTGAAAGTTCTGAAGTCCTTTGGGAACATTAATCTTGTTTGACATTGTTTAAGACAATGTTTCTCAAACAACTGGACTGTGGAATCTCTCATATACTATTTTTTAAAAAAATATGACATATTTTGAGGAAAATCATTCTATGCTATTACTTTTATTTACATTTAAGAGTGTTCCCTTAAGATGGAGAGCAAAGCCTGGGCTTGTCTTAAAGTCAAAAATGTAGTTTCCAACAAGCAGCAACCACC
>NW_004443973.1:20254704-20255919 GCF_000243295.1 Trichechus manatus latirostris
GTAAATAGATTAAATACTCCAATTGAAAAAAAAAACGCATTAAAAATATAACTGACTACATGTTTCTTGAGAGACAAAATCTCAGGTCAAATCAAGGTGGAAAATAAAATATGGAAAAGATTCACTAAATAATTGTTAACCAAAGAAACTGTTTTAGCCATATTAATATCAAACAATACAATCTTTAAGACAAGAAATATTACTAGAGATAAAGAGAAATATTTCATGATAAAAGGCTCAGACCAACATCATGATATAAAATTGTAATATAAATATGCCTAACGATATAACCTCAAAACATATAAAACAAAAATGTATACGGAAATAAAAGTAGAAAAACAAGTCCATAGTTAGAAAGTGAGACTTTAACACAGTACTAGGCTAGATTTCTTCAGAGACCTTTCTACCTCTCCCTTGAGAGCTTGGGTACAAACTTGTGATTTCTTTTATTCAGTGGATAGAATTTTCACTCTAATTCTTCTTTTGCAAATGGATCACCATGACTGTTATATGCAGAATATTGGCTCCTGATAAATAGCCACAGCCTAAACCCTGCAACCTGTGAATATGTTAGGTTACATGGCAAAGGGGGATTAAGGTTGCAGATGGAATTAAGGTTACTAACCTGCTGATCTTAACCTAGGGAGAGTAACCTGATCATGGGAGGAGAGTGGGGTTGTAATCACAGGGGTTCTTAAAAGTGGAAGAGGGTTGCAGAAAAGAAGGTCGCAGAAGGAGATATGACAATGCAAGGAGGATCAAGAGATGCTATATTGCTGGCTTTGAAGATGCAAGAAGGGAGCCATGAGTGTAAGACAATAAATTTTTGTTGTTTCTAAGTCACCAATTTTGTGGTAATTTGTTACAGCAGCAATTGAAAACTAATACACTGACCCATACACTTAATCATTTAGTACTGCCCTTAGATACAAGTAAGAGAGGCCATTCCTTCACCCCCATGTGTTAGAGGGTCTGACATTGCATGGACACACACACACACAGGCACACACACACACACACACACACACTTTATTAAAGCATATATGGCCACCTCTGTCATCTGGAATTTGGAGATTAGCCTCACACAATGCAACCTCTAACCCTAAATGCCTTCACATTGCCAACTAAAAGAGCATTGAATCTAGAATTTTGAACAACTATATTTAAAACATATTTAATACATTTTAAGTAAATTTTCAAAATAGAATTTAATAT
>NW_004443973.1:20257774-20258604 GCF_000243295.1 Trichechus manatus latirostris
GAGTTGGCTTCAGGAGTAGTTTTAGTTCTGGGTTAACAGAGAATCCGAGACCATGTCTTCTGGGATTCCTCCAGTCTCAGTAAGACCATAAAGTCTGGTCTTTTTACTAGAATTTGAATTCTGCACCCGACTTTTCTCCTGCTCCATCAGGGACTCTCTGTTGTGTTCCCTATCAGGGTGGTCATTGGTAGTAGCTGGGCACCATCTAGTTATTCTGGTCTCAGGCTGATGGAGTCTCTGGTTTATGTGGCCCCTTTTGTTTCTAGGGCTAACATTTTCCTTGTTTCTTTGGTATTCTTTATTCACCTTTGCTCCAGGTGGGTTGGGGCCAATTGATGCATCTTAGATGACCACTCGCTAGCTTTTAGGGGCCCAGAAGCCACTCACCAAAGTGGGATGCAGAACATTTTCTTAATAAACTTTGTGCCAATTGACCTAGACGTTCCCTGAAACCATGGTCCCCGGCCCCCCGCCCCTGCTACTCTGTCCCTTGAAGTGTTTGGTTGTGTTCAGGAAACATCTTAGTTTTTGGTTTACTCCAGTTGTGTTGACTTCCCCTGTATTGCACGTTGTCCTTCCCTTCACCTAAGATAATTCTTGTCTACTATCTGGTTAGAGAATTCCTCTCCCTCCCTCCCCACCATTGTAATCATAAAAGAATGTTTTCTTCGGTGTTTAAACCTTTCCCTGAGTTCTTATAATAGTGGTCTCTTACGATATTTGTCGTTTTGAGACTAATTTCACCCACCATAATGACTACCAGATTCATTCATGTTATGAGATGTTTCAAGGATTCATCATTGTTCTTTATCATTGCGTAGTATTCCATT
>NW_004443973.1:20261932-20262881 GCF_000243295.1 Trichechus manatus latirostris
TCTTGTAAGCAGCATATAGACAGATAGTGTTTTTCTTAAATACATTCTGCCACTCTCTGTCTCTTTATTGGAGCATTTAGTCCATTTACATTCAGCGTAATTATTGATGGGTATGAGTTTAGTGCTATCATTTTGATGTATTTTTTTTGTGTTGTTGACTATTTCTTTGTCCACGTAATTTTCTGTGCTGAGTCGTTTTTCTTTACGTATTTTCTTTTCATCTTTTTCATTGTTGTTGATTTTGTATTTGCTGAATCTTTACGTTTTTATTGTTTTTTATTTTGAGGTGTAGGATTGTTAGTTTCCTTTGTGGTTACCTTAATATTTAACTCTATTTTTCTAAGTTTAAACCAATCTTTTATTTCTTTATATTGCCTTGACTTCCTCTCCATATAAAAGATCTATGACTACATTTTTCTTCCCTCTTTTTTGTTTTAATGTTGTCATCTTATACATATTGACATCTCTGTTTCACTATTTTCAGTGTTTTAACTTTGATTTATTTTTGTGACTTCCCTATCTGAGTTTATATCTAGTTGCTCTGTCCTGTGTTCTTGTCTTGGGTTGTTTTCTGACGTTATTGATTTTCTAACCAGAGGACTCCCTTTAGTATTTCTTGTAATTTTGGTTTAGTTTTTGCAAATTCCCTAAACCTCTGTTTATCTGGAAATGCCTTAATTTCGCCATCATATTTGAGAGACAGTTTTGCTGGATATATAGTTCTTGACTGGCAATTTTTTTCCTTCAAGGCTTTATATATGTCTTCCCATTGCTTTCTTGTCTGCATGGCTTCTGTTGAGTAGTCTGACTTTAGTCTTACTGACTCTCCTTTGTAGGTGACTTTTTGTTTATCCCTAGCCACTCTTAAAATTCTCTCTTTATCTTTGGTTATGGCAAGTTTGATTATAATATGTCTTGGTGACTTTCTTTTGGGATCTACTTTGTGTGG
>NW_004443973.1:20263067-20264740 GCF_000243295.1 Trichechus manatus latirostris
CTTCATTTTTTTAAATTCTTTTATCTGATTTTTCCTCAAATAAGTTGGTGTCAAGTGCTTTATCTTTAATCTCACTAATTCTGACTTCCATTGCCTCAATTCTGCTCCTACGACTTTCTATTGAGTTGTCTAATTCTGAAATTTTATCATTAATCTTCAGAATATCTGTTTGCTGTCTCTCTATGGATTCTTGCAGCTTGTTAAATTTGTCATTATGCTCTTGAATAATCTTCTTCAGTTCCTCTATTACTTTGTCTTTGTGTTCCTTGGCTTGTTCTGCATTTTCCCTGATCTCCTTCATAATCTCTTGAAAAGTTCTGTATGTTAATCTTTTGAATTCTACCTCTGGTAATTCCAAGAAGCTCTCTTCCTCTGGAAGGTTTCTTGAATCGTTGTTTCAGTGTTTTGCTGAAATCATGGTCTGCCTCTTTATGTGATTTAATGTAGTCTGTCGTCTCCGAGCCATCAATAAGTTATTATATTCATTTATTTTTTGTTTGCTTACTGTGTCCTAGCTTCTTGTTTTATTTTGTTCTGATATGCCCTAATAGGTTGGTTATGTGAGCTTGGTTGATTATTAGCATCTGGAAGCTCTAATGTCCTGCCTCCAGATGACTACAGCTGTTACTTCGTATGTGAGTCCAGGAGTGTGTTTACTTTTCTTATGTGGATTCACCTTAGGTATCCAGATAGTCAATCACCAAGTGCGTGGTGCAGGCCCTCACCTACAATCCTAGATTGTCAGGGGTGATTGGAGTAGGCACAGATATCTGGCTGCAGTAGGGGGTCATGCCTGATCAAGGGAGGGGCTGACTGCTGCCCCTGAGTTCTAGGTGGAAGGCATGTCTCTGTTCCCTAGAGCACGTAGGTAGGTGGGTTTTGCAGTTGGACTCTGTTGCAAAACCAGTGCCTTTGGCTGTAAGGCCTGGGAGGCACCACTTATTCTTGGACCCCTGTTGCAGGTGGCTCAGTGTAGTGGGTATGGCCACCAATCCTCAGGCCCCTGATGTGGGTAGGTGATGACGCTGCTTAATGCGCAGGGCAGTGTCATATGTCACATGTCTGCTACTTCCCCTTATAGCTTATACAGTTGAAAATAAGCTTCAGATATATACCCTGTTGTACAGTGCTAATGAAGGCCTATGCTGTTGAAATGGGCCCACACAGGTCTAAGCAGGGGTGAAAGACATTCAAACTCTGTGTACCCCTTATGCCGGTGGATAGGCAAAGGGGCTGTGCCTGCCCTAAGTTCTTGGCTTAGGGGAGCTGGAAGATTATTTTCTCCTGTTTGTTAATTTGTTCCCTCCTCAAAGCTGTAAGAATGGCTCAGGTTGCTTGAGGTGTCCTACTTCCCAGCCAGGGGGCACAGTAATCACTGAAGCCAGACTGGGACCTGGAACGGAGCAAGGAGGGTGCAGGTAAAGGTGAGAGAGCTACTTCCTAAAAGAGTTTTTTTTTTTTTTTATCCACGAGGTAGATTAGACGCTTGTACTTATCTTTTGCTAATTGAGCTCCATTTTTAGCTGGTTCTGGAGGTTTGAGCAGACTCTCCATTGCTCTGTCTCTCCTGATGTGGAAAACGTGTCCCAAGTGCTACTGCTTGCCTCTCCCCTTGTGCACTAGGCAATCCAGCCTGCAGGGTGCTTGTGCTGGCCAGGTCAACTCTGGCAACT
>NW_004443973.1:20265942-20274005 GCF_000243295.1 Trichechus manatus latirostris
GACTGCTAACCAAAAGGTTGGTGGTTTGAACGCACCAGCCACTCCATGGGAGAAAGATGTGGCAGTCTGCTTCCATAAAGACTACAGCCTCGGAAACTCTATAGGGCGGTACTACTCTGTCCTATAGGGTCACTAAGAACTATGAGTAAGAATCGACTCTATGGCAACAAAGATATATATACATATATATATATATAATGAATATATTTATATGTATAAATATATTTCAGTGGTTTTTAGAATTTTCTCCTTGTACTTCATGTTCTTCAATTTTGCTGTGATGTACCTATGTATGATTTCTGAATTCATTTTGCCATTTGATATACCTTTTCAATTGGAGAACGCATGGCTTTCTTCACTGAGAGCTCTTTCTCCACTAGTATCTCTTTAAGTGTTGCCACTCTACTATACCTAAGATGGATTCTGGAGCTTCTTGTATGAGCTCTATGTCTCTTATCTTCTCTCTCATATTTTATAATCATTTTATCTCTATGAAGTCCATTCTGAAAGGTTTCCTCAGTTCTTTCTCATAATTTACTAATTTTTTCTTTAGTTGTGTCCCATCTACTATTTGCCCAAATCTATTCACATCAAGGACATCACACATGAAGAAAGCGAGAGGTCATTACAAAGACAAGAAAGAAAGAAAAGACCAAAATGAATATCAGAAGAGACTCTGAAACTTGCTCTTGAAAGTACAGTAGCTAAAGCAAAAGGAAGAAATGATGAAGTAAAAGAGCTGAACAGAAGATTTCAAAGGGTGACTTGAGAAGATAAAGTATTGTAATGACATGCGCAAAGACTTGAAGCTAGAAAACCAAAAAGGAAGAATAAGCTCGGCATTTCTCAAGCTGAAAGAATTGAAGAAAAAAATTCCAGCCTTCAGTTGCAATGTTGGAAGATTCTACAGGGAAAATACTAAATAACACAGGAAACATCAAAAGACGATAGAAGGAATACACAGAGTCACTATACGAAAAAGAACTTGTCAACATTCAACCATTTCAGGAGGTAGCATATGATCAGGAACCAAAGACACTGAAGGAAGAGGTCCAAGCTTCTCTGAAGGCATTGGTGAAAAACAAAGCTCCAGGAATTGACGGAATACCAATTGAGATGTTTCAACAAACGGATGTAGCACTGAAAGTGCTCACTCGTCTATGCCAAGAAATTTGGAAGACAGCTACATGACCAACTGACTGGAAGAGATCCATATTTATGCCTATTCCAAAGAAAGGTGATCCAGCAGAATGCAGAAATTATTGAACAATATCATTCATATCACATGCAAGTAAAATTTTGCTGAAGAGCATTCAAAATCAGCTTCAGCAGTATATCGACAGGAAACTGCCAGAAATTCAAGCCCTATTCAGAAGAGGATGTGGAACCAGGGATATCATTGCTGATGTCAGATGGATCCTGGCTGAGAACAGAGAGTACCAGAAAGATGTTTACCTGTTTTTTATTGGCTATGCAAAGCATTCGCCTGTGTTGATCATAACAAATTATGAATAAGATTACAATGAATGGGAATTCCAGAACACTTAATCGTGAGGAAACTCTATGTAGATCAAGAGGCAGTTGTTCGAACAGACTGTGTGGTTTAAAGTCAGGAAGAGTGTGCGTCAGAGTTGTATCTTTTGACCATTCTTATTCAATCTGTATGCTGAGCAGATAATCCAAGAAGCTGGACTATATGAAGAGGAATGTGGGATCGGGATTGGAGAAAGACTCATTAACAACCTGCGATATGCAGATGACACAACCTTGCTTGCTGAAAGTGAAGAGGACTTGAAGCACTTAATGATGAAGATCAAAGACCACAGCCTTCAGTATGAATTACACCTCAATATAAAGAAAACAAAAGTCCTCACAACTGGACCAATAAGCAACATGATAAATAGAGAAAAGGTTGAAGTTGTCATGGATACCATTTTACTTGGATTCACAATCAACACCCATGGAAGCAGCAGTAAAGAAATCAAATGACACATTGCATTGGGCAAATATGTTGCAAAAGATCTCTTTAAATTATTAAAAAGCAAAGATGTTGCCTTGAAGACTAAGGTGCTCCTCACCAAGCCATAGTGTTTTCAATTGCCTCATACGCACGTGAAAGCTAGGCAATGAATAAGGAAGACTGAAGAACTGACGTCTTTGAATTATGGTGCTGGCAAATAATATTGAATATACCACTGACTTCCGAAAGAACAAACAAATCTTTCTTGGAAGAAGAACAGCCAGAATGCTCCTTAGAATCAAAGATGGTGAGGTTACCTCTCACATACTTTGGACATATTATCAGGGGGGATCAGCCCCTGGAAAAGGACATCATGCTTGGTAAAGCAGAGGGTCAGCGAAAAAGAGGAAGACCCTCAACAAGATGGACTGACACAGTGGTTGCAACAATGGGCTCAAGCATAACAACGATTGTGAGGATGGCTCAGGAGTGGGTAGTGTTTCCACCTGTTGTACATAGGGTAGCTATGAGTCGGAATCATCTCGACGAAGCCTAACAAC
The DNA here is from genome assembly GCF_000243295.1 of Trichechus manatus latirostris. Classification (NCBI taxonomy): domain Eukaryota; kingdom Metazoa; phylum Chordata; class Mammalia; order Sirenia; family Trichechidae; genus Trichechus; species Trichechus manatus. The sequence continues at coordinate 20,268,463 of NW_004443973.1, forward strand.
AACAGAAACTGTTTTATATAAATGATTTCATTTGTTTTTTTACTAAGACTCTTATGTTTTCCATTTATCTTTGTTTTTAATACATAATTTTCTGTTCCTGGTACTTGGGGGTTATTCCTTTATTGATTTATTGGAGGATTATTATCAGATGGATATATTGAGCCACCTCTTCACGTGTACCTTCCCCTTTTTGGAAATGGCGTTCTTTATATGTTTTGTGATTGCTTTCCACGAGTTTATCTTCTTTGGACATTCCTGTAACTGAAAGCTTTTTCATCCGAGATGTGGAGGCCTCTCTGGTAGTGTTTTTCTTGATGATTCTTTTTGGGCTGTGTAGGCTTATTTTGCTTTGAAGCAGGTTTGTACTATGTTGGTACCACAAATTTAGACTCGGTACCCTCAAAATGCAAACTTGGATTTCTGGATTATTTTTTCTCCCCATAGTCAAGGTTTGTGCCTTGTTCCAGCAATGACTTCTAGCTCTAGTCTGCAGACAGCCATACATTGTCCACTCCTGCCTCCCGTCTCATGCCATACAATGGAACTATGGCTTCTTTCCTTGTAAGGGCATTGGAAACCAGAAACGCTCTGGGGTGTATCTGCCTTACACTCTATCACCACTCAGCTTGATTTATCACTTCTATGAATTCCCTCTCTGCTTCTGACTATTTCTTTTTCCTAATTTATCTATATTGTACCACGTATTTTAATTAGTTTTGAGTGGAAAATTACAGAGTATGTTCTAGGCTTAGTCAGCAATCTGGACCCAGGAGTTCAGAATACATGTGTTTAAAACATAGATTGCATAGGAAGCTATGCGAATAATCATAAAACACATAGGAGGTAATCCTAAACCATAGTATATTTTGTGCAAACTTACTAATACATAGAATGAAGCTTCATAAACACTACCTGAATTAATTAGTTTAGATTGCCACAAGATTGAGTGTGAGTCATTCAGGATAAAGTTGATCTTAACCTCTCCTCCTGCTCTTCCACCCACACTGCCTTAAATAATACTATAATATTGACAATGTAGGGTTGTCACTGGAAATTGTTTTTTATATATGGTTATTTACTTTGGTTGCAGTAGTCTGAGACTTTACTTTTGGAGAGCTTTATAGCTTTGAACTGTTTACCCACCTTTTGTTCATCTCCCCTATAGGTGGCTGCACAAGAAGGACATTTGTTGTAAGATTTTTCTCCTACTACCATCATTTTTTATGGCCTTGTGCCACTTGCACATAACACAGGAACTAGTGAATGACCCAATGTTTTAACTGTCGGTCACCATGAACTACTTTACGAAACAGGCTTAACAGCTCATAAACTGAAAGCAATCCTGTTTACTGCCATCTCTAGATTCATAGATTGTTTGCAGCCTGCTACTGTTCTAGCAATGCTTAAGGCCAAGCACCTAAAGTACTTTATGTATTTCTTGATGTCTCTTAAGAAGCACTGGTCTTGTATGCATCCTTGTATTTTTTTCATCTAATATAATAGGATTAGACCTTGGGGTGACTATATCAGAACTACTGACAGCTTTCACATCATGCTGTGCATGAATATCTCTTCCATATCCAGACATTTTGAAGGAGGAGAAATAGTCCCACAGAAATAGAATTTGAAGATGAATAAATGGATTTGCTCTTCTTTACTTTTTTTTTTTTAGAGTCTGTCACTGTAGGTTAATTGACACCTTCTTTTCTTTGTCTCATTAGCCTGTCAGCACTTTTTTCTTGGCCTAGAATTGCTTTACTTTCTGCTGAAGGTAGAAGTATATTCTGAAAACAAACCTGAGTCTATTAAAGTGGCTAACATACAGTGATGTCCCTGTTTTGTAAATTGAGTTCAGACATAGGCTATCTATCTGTTTGGCAGCAGGAGAGGTAACTTTTGGTCAGAATATTACTGTTTGAGATGTTAGGGCTGCTTTTTAAGGTAGATAGGGGTCAGGGCAGTATCAGAGTCACACATTACTGTCTTTACTGAATTTATATGAATGACCTCCTTTGAAGATTGAAGAACCCAACGCAAATATGCATACGGCTCCTCTCAACCAGGGAATACTATTTTCACCTCCTTTTTTTATTGTAGGAAACATTGCTGTCTTTTGACATATACTGATTTTCTTTTAAAAAAGAAAAGCTATAGCACTATGAGAGAATATTGAAGTCATAAATGGATAAGGAGAGAGTTGAGTCTGAAAATTTGCAAGATGAAAAATTTATAATTTTCTTCTTGATGTGTAAGATCATGTGGTAAAATTCCTAATAAAACTCAGCCTGTGGAAATCACTGGCATTAGTATTTAATATTATACCACCCTTGTGAGGAAGATAAGTATTATTGTCCCTTTCTTATGGAAAAAAAGAAGGAAATGACTCCCGGGGCAACACTGCGTAGTAGACATGTGTATTAACGTTGAGAAATGTCCAACTTCTGTTGCCAAACTATAATTACTGCCACATAGGTAAGGTGAAAACTAGCTAAACAACCATAAGCATCAAGGGAACCAGTCACGTACAGTATAAATGTTAACTACGTATTTTTTCACTTTCTATTTAATTTCAAATTCAGCCATCACCTTTGAAATTCAGAGTATATTTGGAATTAATGTATTTTTTTTAATATACTTACTCCATTGGAGAGGATTTTCACCCTATAAACAAGGTCCCTTAATGAAAACATGGGGAAACTATTTCACATACAAGGTGGTAACTACTCTAAGAGTTGACTTCATAGCAGCTGGACATCAGTATTCAGTGGATTTCATTTTACAGTAATTATCCTGGCAACTTTATCTCTAATGAATTCTGTGCCCCAAACACCTTAAGTAAAGTGGCTAGCATACGGCGTAGTCAGTAAGTGGATCATTGAGGGCACAGACCCAGATCTGTGAAAGTATGTTTCCGTGTCCCCCCTTCCCTCCCCATTCTTCGTTCCTTCCTTTTTCCCTTCTTTCCTTCCTTCCTTCTTTTCTCCCTCTCTCTTTCCACCCTTACTTCTTACCTTCTGTAACTTTTTAAACTTAATTTGTGAGTTAACTGATAAAGCCCTAGCACAATTTATTAAAGAGATTGACTATCATTATTACTCATATAGAGAATGACTCTTGCCAAAATGATGAAGCAGTTTCATATAAAATAACATATACATAATTTGCTATTCTAGCAACTACTACAGTTGACTAAGATCCACCTAAATCTGGTTGAATATTTCTGTATTGCTTTAATAAAAAGGTATCAAACACTTGACTTTTTATACTTTTCTGTTTAAGTGCTCACAAATTTTTCTATCAAAAGTTCATTTCTACTTTGGTTAAGAAGCAATGAAAATTCTAGGGCAAACAGAGGTTTGTTCATTTTTTCTGGGCTATTTTTTAACCTTAACATATATATTTAATTAAATAAAATTTATGAATTTTGTAACATTATTGTGTGAGTGCTATACACGTAAACACATTTGTTTATTTATTTGCTTAAAACTGCCTAGATAGATCTATTTTTGGAATAGCATTAATACTGTCTTAAGAAGTTTGAAACAAATAAGTTATCAATTTCTATAAAATATTTGTCCCAGTCTCACAAAAGTGATTCTTAAATATTTATCAGTTCCTATATTTATTTGCTGATGTGGCACCACTCAAAATGAGAAGAAACAGCTGCAAACATTCATTGATAATCAGAACATGGAATGTACAATGTATGAATCTAGGAAAATTGGAAATCGTCAAAAATGAAATGGAATACATAAACATCCATATCCTAGGCATTAGTATACTGAAACGGACTGGTATTGGCCATTTGGAATCTGACAGTCATGTGGTCTATTATTCTGGGAATGACAGCTTGAAGAGGAATGGTTTTGCATTCGTTGTCAGAAAAGAACATTTCAACATCTATCCTGAAGTACAACGCTGCCAGTGATATAATATCCATATGCCTATGAGGATGATCACTTAATCTCACTGTTATTCAAATTTACGCACCAACCACTAAGGCAAAAGATAAGGAAATTGAAGATTTTTTTTTTTTTGCTCACTGCCCCCTAGGCTTCCCATCAAACCTTTTGAGTTGCTGTTGTCAATTTGATCTCATATAGATAATTCTTTTTTTTTTTTTTTTTTTTTTTTGGTATCTTAGATGAAGGTTTGCAGAACAAACAGTTTTTCATTAAACAGTTAGCACACATATTGCTCGATGACAATGGTTAACAACCCCATGACATGTCAACACTGTCCCTTCTCAAACTTGGATTCCCTATCACCAGCTTTCCTGTCCCCTCCTGCCTTCTAGTCCTTGTCCCTAGACTGTTGTGTCTCTTTAGTCCCATTTTGTTTTATGAGGCTGTCCAATCCCTGGCTGAACGGTTAACTTCGGGAGTGACTTCACCACTGAGCTAAAAGGGTGTCTGGGGGCCATACTCTTGGGGTTTCTCCAGTCTGTCAGGCCAGTAAGTCTGGTCTTATTTTGTGAGTTAAAATTTTGTTCTACATCCTTTTCCAGGTCTGTCTAGGACCCTCTGTTGTGATCCCCATCAGAGCAGTCAGTGGTGATAGCCAGGCACCATCTAGCTGTACTGGACTCAGTCTGGTGGAGGCCTTGGTAGCTGTGGTCCATTAGTCCTCTGGGCTAATCTTTTCCTTGTATCCTGTTCTCTTCATTTCTCCCTTGCTCCTGAAGGGGTGAGACCAGTGGATTATCGTAGATGGCTGCTCACAGGCTTTTAAGACCCCAGACACTATTCACCAAGGTAGAATGTAGAACATTGTCTTTATAAACTGTGTTATGCCAACTGAGCTAGATGTTCCCCAAGAAGAAACTGAGGATTTTTACCGACTTCTGCAGTCTAAAATTTATTGAACATGCAATCAGGATGCACCGATAATTACTGGTGATGGGAATGTGAAAGTTGGAAACAAAGAAGGATTGGTAGTTGGAAAATATGACCTTGGTGATAGAAACGATGCTGGAGATCCCATGATAGAATTTGCAAGACCAACGACTTCTTTACTGCAAATACCTTTTTTCACCAACATAAATGGTGACTATACACATGGACCTTATCAGATGGAATACACAGGAATCAAATCGACTACACCTGTGGAAAGAGATGATGGAAAAGCTTAGTATCATCAGTCAGAACAAGGCCAGGGGTTGACTGTGGGACAGACCATTAATTGCTCATATGCAAGTTCAAGTTGAAACTGAAGAAAATTAGAGCCAAAGTATGACCTTGAGTATATCCCACCTGAATTTAGGGACAATCTCAAGAATAGATTTGTCATGAGACCTCTGGCAAAATGACGCTCTAGGCAGAAGCACCACGCTGTCCCTCCACAGCAAAGACCTGAAAAACTAAGCCAAACAGACAAAATAGCAATCCTGAAACTCTAAAACATCAAATGAAGAGATAAAGAACTCAGCCAAACACCAAATGGAGTGAGAAAACTGACAGAGAACAGAGAACGAGAGATTCATGCAGAGGTCCCCTATCAGCTAATGCAGGGTAGATCCGCCATCTTGGACTCTTATCAGAGAC
>NW_004443974.1:0-10465 GCF_000243295.1 Trichechus manatus latirostris
TGTGTGCAGAGTACAACTGTTCCATAGGGTTTTAAAGGCTGTGATCTTTTTCAGAAGCAGATCAGCAGGTCTGTCTTCAGAGACACCTCTAAGTAGGTTTGAACTTGCAAACTTTCAGCTACTAGTCAAGTGTTTAACTGTTTGTTCCACCCACCTGACTTATAAAAGGGGAAAAATTAATTAAATGCAAGATGATGCATCATTTCTTTAGCATCACATCAGCAAAGTGTTCAGCAAAGGCATGGATTCCGTGTAATAGGCACTTTGAATTCTGTGGGTGGGAGTACAGATCATTAAGTCTTAGAGAGGGCAGCCTGACTGTCAAGTCATGGAGCACAAGGAATGCAAAGGAGAATGAAGGCAACAGCAAGTCTAAAATGAATTCACATCTCTTCTGAAAAGATAGCATTCAAACTCAAAATCTCTTTGCCAGTCCTTCTCTCTAGCCTTCTGGAGTCTTCTAAGAATCCCTAAACGCACACACACACACACACACACACACACACACACACTCCCAAGCTTATTTCTTCAGTATTGGAAGATCACCATGGGGCAGTAGGGCAGTGGTCTTCAAAGAGAATTCCCTGGTGGGCTTGCTACAACACAGAGGAGGGCTTGCTGCAACACACATTATGATTCAGTGCAAGACGGCGCTCAAGACCCAGGTAATGCTGATAATAAAGAATAAGGAAACCTGAAACACTTCTGAAATCCTCTAGCTGAAGGCAAACAATGTGCTTGTTTAGATTTAAAAGCTAAAAGTACCTTCATTCCCTGTTATGCAAAGTTCCGTTTTAAAACCAGGGGATTCAAATACTTGCAAGGGAGGCACTCTCCAGTCTTCTCTCACTGAGAGAACAATTGAGGAAGCAGTTGCTGATGGGCGGACTGTTTCTTCTAACAAAACTGAAAACTTCAGTAGATTAGTTAAGCAGCTTGAAGGAGAATGCTGTATTTTGCTGTCTCTTTCAGTCGGTGAATAGGGAACTTACACTTGTTGCTAACATAGTTTTTACTCAGCAAAACTGCGGCTCAGCCTCAGTCGTGTATTAGAAGGGGAGAAACGCCTTTTCTCTTCTCCTTTAGGGTAATCGTCTATAGAGCATTCTAATCGAGCGTGCATCACAGAATGCCTCCCGGAATGCTGGCAACCCTGAATGGCTTCAATTTTTTGAAAGTAAGAAAAGTCATACTCTTTATCCAGGTAGACAACGCACAGGCAATTTCCTTAGGCATTTAACACAGAAGGATTTTAAAACACAGTAAGTGATTCGTTCTCAATCCCCAGACAGAGAGCAACAGGCTCTTGCTTTCTCTTTCTGGCAGGGAAGAAGCTACATGCTCACGTTAAGCACACAAGGTTTAGTCAGCAAAACTGAACCGCTTCTGCCATCCTCTAGCTGACGGCAAACCATCTACCTGTTTTGCTTTGAAGACAAAACTACCTTCATTCCCTGTTATGCAAAGTTCCCTTTGAAAACCAGGGGATTCAATTACTTGCAAGGCAGGTACTCTCCAGTCATCTCCCAATGAGAGAACATTTCAGAAAGCAGCTTCTGGTGCATGGACTGTTTCTTCAAACAAAATTGAAAGCTTCAGTAGCTTCAGTTAAGCAGCTTGAAGGAGATCCTTGTATTTTGCTTTCTCTTTCATGCGGTGAATAGGGAACTTACACTTGTTGCTAACATAGTTTTTACTCAGCAGAACTGTGGCTCAACCTTGGTCGTGTTTCAGAAGGCGAGAAACACCATTTCTCTTCTCCTTTAGGGATATCGTCTGTAGAGAGTTCTAATCAGGCGTGCAGACCAGAATGCCTCCCGGAATGTTGGCAACCCTGAATGTCTTCAAGTATTTGAGAGGGAGAAAAGTCATACACTTTATCCAGCTAGACAATGGACAGGCTACTTCCTTAGGCGTTTAATGTAGAAGGATTTTCAGACACAGTAAGTGAATAGTTTTCAATCCCCAGTCTGACAGTAAGTGGCTCTTGCTTTCTCTTTCTGGCAGGGAAGAAGCTACATGTTTGCGTTAAGCACACTAGGTATCGTAAGCAAAAGAGAACCTCTTCTGCTATCCTCTAGCTGAAGGGAAACCATCTCCCTGTTTTGTTTTGAAAGCCAAAACTACCTTCATTCCCTGTTATGCAAAGCACCCTTTGAGAACCAGGGGATTCAAATACTTGTAAGGTAGGCACTCTCCATTCTTCTCCCACTGAGAGAACATTTCAGAAAGCAGGTTCTGGTGGGAGGACTGTTTCTTCGAACAAAATTGGAAACTTCAGTAGCTTCAGTTAAGCAGCTTGAAGGAGAACGCTGTATTTTGCTTTCTCTTTCAGTCGGTGAATAGGGAACTTACACTTGTTGCTAACATAGTTATTACTCAGCAAAACTGCGACTCAGCCTCGGTTGTGTTTCAGAAGGGGAGAAACGCCGTTGTTTCTCTTCTCCTTTAGGGTAATCGTCTGTAGAGCGTTGTAATCAGGCGTGCAGCACAGAATGCCTCCCAGAATGCTGGCAACACTGAATGGTTTCAAGTATTTGAAAGGGAGAAAAGTCATACACTTTATCCAGGTAGACAATGCACAGGCAAATTCCTTAGGCGTTTAAGACACAACGATTTTCAAACACAGTAAGTGAGTCGTTCTCAATCCCCAGAGAGCAAAAGGCTCTTGCTTTCTCTTTCTGGCAGGGAAGAAGCTACATGCTCGCATTAAGCACACAAGGTTTAGTCAGCAAAACTGAACCTCTTCTGCCATCCTTTACCTAAAGGCAAACCGTTTGCCTGTTTTGCTTTGAAATCCAAAACTATCTTCATTCCCTGTTACGCAAAGTTCGCTTTGAAAACCAGGGGATTCAATTACTTGCAAGGCAGGCACTCTCCAGTCTTCTCCCACTGAGAGAACATTTCAGAAAGCAGCTTCTGGTGGGTGGACTGTTTCTTCGAAGAAAATTGAAAACGTCATTGGATTCAGGTAAGAATCTTGAAGGAGAACGCTGTATTTTGCTTTCTCTTTCATGCGGTGAAGAGGGAACTGACACTTGTTGCTAACATGGTTTTTACTCAGCAAAACTGTGGCTCATCCTCGGTCGTGTTTCAGAAGGGGAGAAACGCCTTTTCTCTTCTCCTTTAGGGTAATCGTCATCAGACTTGCAGCACAGAATGCCTCCCGCAATGCTGGCAACGCTGAATGGCTTCAACTATTTGAAACGGAGAAAAGTCATACATTGTTTCCAGGTAGACAATGCACAGGCAAATTCGTTAGGCGTTTAACACAGAAGGATTTTAAAACACAGTAAGTGATTCGTTCTCAATCCCCAGAGAGAGCAACAGGCTCTTGCTTTCTGTTTCTGGCAGGAAAGAAGCCAAATGCTTGCGTTAAGCACACAAGGTTTAGTCAGCGAAGCTGCACCTCTTCTGTCATCCTCTAGCTGAAGGCAAACCATCTGTCTGTTTTGCTTACAAAGCCAAAATTAACTACTTCCCCTGTTATGCAAAGTACCCTTTGAAAACCAGGGGATTCAATTACTTACAAGGCAGGCACTCTCCAGTTTTCTCCCACTGAGAGAACATTTCAGAAGGCAGCTTCTGGTTGGAGGACTGTTTCTTCGAACAAAGTTGAAAACTTCAGTAGATTCAGTTAAGCAGCTTGATGGAGAACGCTGTATTTTGCTTTCTCTTTCATGCGGTGAATAGGGAACTTACACTTGTTGCTAACATAGTTTTTACTCAGCAGAACTATGGCTCAACCCTGGTCATGTTTCAGAAGGCGAGAAACACCGTTTCTCTTCTCCTTTATGGATATCGTCTATAGAGGGTTCTAATCAGTCGTGCAGCACAGAAAACCTCCCAGAATGCTCGCAACCCTGAGTGACTTCAACTACTTGAAAGGGAGAAAAGCCATACACTTTTTCAAGTAGACAATGCACAAGCAACTTCCTTAGGCATTTAACAGATTTTCAAACACAGTAAGTGATTCGTTATCATTCCCCAGACAGAGAGCAAAAGCCTCTTGCTTTCTCTGTCTAGCAGGGAAGAAGCTACATGCTCGCGTTAAGCACACAAAGTTTAGTCGGCAAAACTGAACCTCTTCTGCCATCCTCTAGCTGAAGGCAAACAATCTGTCTGTTTTGCTTTGAAAGCCAAAACTACCTTCATTCCCTGTTATGCAAAGATCTCTTTGCAAACCAGGGGATTCAATTACTTGCAAGGTAGGCACTCTCCAGTCTTCTCCCACTGAGAGAACATTTCAGAAAGCAGCTTCTGGTGGGTGGACTGTTTCTTCAAAGAAAATTGGAACTTCAGTAGATTCAGTTAAGCAGCGTGAAGGAGAACGCTCTATTTTGCTTTCTCTTTCATGCAGTGAATAGGGAAGTTACACTTGTTGCGAACTTAGTTTTTACTCAGTAAAACTGCGGCTCAGCGTCTGTTGTGTTTCAGAAGGGGAGAAACGCCGTTTCTCTTCTCCTTTAGGATAATCGTCTGTAGAGCATTCTAATCAGGTGTGTAGCACAGAATGCCTCCCGGAATGCTGACAACCCAGAATGCCTTCAAGTATTTGAAAGGGAGAAAAGTCATACACTTTATCCAGGTAGACAAAGCACAGGGAACTTTCTTAGGCATGCAACACAGAGGGATTTTCAAACAGAGAAAGTCAATCATTCTCCCTTCATCCCCAGACTGAGAGCAACAAGCTCTTGCTTTCTCTTTCAGGCAGGGAAGAAGCTACATGCTCCTGTTAAGCACGCAAGGTTTACTCAGCAAACCTGAACCTCTTCTACTGTCCTCTAGCTGAAGGCAGACAATCTGCCTGTTTTACTTTCAAAGCCAGTAGTACCTTCATTCTCTGGTATGCAAAGTTCCCTTTGAAAACCAGGGGATTCAAATACTTGCTAGGCCTGCACTCTCCAGCCTTCTTCCACTGAGAGAATATTTGAGAAAGCAGCTTGTGGTGGGTGGACTCTTTCTTCTAAAAAAACTGAAAACTTCTGTAGATTCAGTTAAGCAGCTTGAAGCAGAACGCTGTATTTTGCTTTCTCTTTCATGTGGTGAATTCGGAACTTACACTTGCTGCTAACAAACTTTTTACGCAGCACAAGTACAGTTTTGCCTCATTCGTGTTCCAGAATGGGAGAAACGCGGTTTCTCTTCTCCTTTAGCGATACCGTCTGTAAGCTGTATTCTCTGCCGGGCAACACAGAATGCCTCCCGGAATGCTGTAAACCCTGAATGGCTTCAACTACCTGAAAGGGAGAAAAGTCAGACACTTCATCCAGGTAGACAATGCACAGGCAACATTCTTAGGCATGTAACAAAATGGGATTTTCAAACACAGTAATTGAATCCTTCTCAATTCATCCCCAGACTGACAGCAACAGGCTCTTGCTTTCTCTTCCTGGCAGGGAAGAAGCTACATGCTCGCGTTAAGCACACAAGATTTAGTCAGTAGAGCTGAACCTCTTCTGCCATCCTCTAGCTGAAGGCAAACAATCTGCCTGCTTGTCTTTGAATCCCAAAAGTACCTTCATTCCCTGTTATGCAAAGTTAGCTGTAATAACCAGGGGATTCAAATACTTGCAAGGTAGCCACTCTGCAGTCTTCTCCCACTGAGAGAATGTTTGAGAAAGCAGCTGGTGGTGGGCGGACAGTTTCTTCTAACAAAACTGAAAACTTCAGTAGATTCACTTAAACAGCTTGAAGGAGAACGCCGTATTTTGCTTTCTCTCTCATGCGCTGAATTGGGAACTTATACTTGCTGCTAACATACTTTTGACTCAGCAAAACGGCCCCCTTGCCTCATTCGTGTTCCAGAATGGGAGAAACGCAGTTTCTCTTCTCCTTTAGCTATACCGTCTGTAAAGCGGTATTCTCCGCCGGGCAGTATACAATGCCTCCCGAAATTCTGTAAACCCTGATTGGCTTCAACTACTTGAAAGGGAGAAAAGTCAGACACTTTATCCAGGAGGAAAATGCACAGGCAACTTTCTTAGTCATGTAACCCAGAGGGATCTTCAAACACAGTAAGTCAATTCTTCTCTCTTTATTACCAGACTGACCACAAGAGGCTCTTGTTTTCTCTTTCTGGCAGGGAAGAAGCTACATGCTCACGTTAAGCACAGAAGGTTTGGTCAGCAAAACTGAACTTCTTCTGGCATCCTCTAGCTAAAAGCATACAATCTGCCTCTTTGTCTTTGAATCCCAAAAGCATCATCATTCCCTGTTATGCAAAGTTCCCTTTGATAACCAGGGAATTCAAACACTTGCAAGGTAGCCACTCTCCAGTCTTCTCCCACTGAGACGATGTTTGAGAAAGCAGCTCGTGGTGGGCGGACAGTTTCTTCTAACAAATGTGAAAACTTCAGTAGATTCAGTTAAGCTGCTTTAAGGAGAACGCTGTATGTTGCTTTCTCATTCATGTGATGAATTGGGAACTTACACTTGCTGCTAACGTAGCCTTTACTCAGGGCAACAGCGACTCTGCCTCAATCGTGTTCCAGAACGGGAGAAACGCGGTTTCTCTTCTCCTTTAGCGATAGCGTCTGTAAAGCGGTATTCTCTGCCGGGCAACACAGAATGTCTCCCGGAATGCTGTAAACCCTGAAAGGCTTCAACTATTTGAAAGGGAGAAAAGTGAGACATTTTATCCAGGAGGACAATGCACAGGCAACTTTCTTAGGCATGTAACCCGGAGGGATTTTCAAACACAGTTAGTGAATCCTTCTCATTTCATCCCCACACTGACAGAAAGAGGCTCTTGCTTTCTCTTTCTGGCAGGGAAGAAGCTACATAATCACTTTAAGCACACAAGGTTTGGTCAGCAAAACTGAACTTCTGCCATCCTCTAGCTAAAGGCAGACAATCTGCCTGTTTGTCTGTGAATCCCAAAAGTACCTTCATTCCCTGTTATGCAAAGTTTCCTTTGATAACCAGGGGATTCAAATACTTACAAGGTAGCCACTCTCCAGTCTTCTCCCACTGAGAGAATGCTTGAGAAAGCAGCTGGTGTTGGGTGGACAGTTTCTTCTAACAAAAAGGAAAACTTCAGTAGATTCAGTTAAGCAGCTTGAAGGAGAACGCCGTATTTTGCTTTCTGTCTCATGCGCTGTATTGGGAACTTACACTTGCTGCTCATGTAGCCTTTACTCAGGAAGACGGCAACTCTGCCTCATTCGTGTTCCAGAACGAGAGAAACACAGTTTCTCTTCTCCTTTAGCGATACCGTCTCTAAAGCGGTATCCCCAGGCGCTCAGCACAGAAAGCCTCCGGGAATGCTGTAAACCATGAATGGCTTCAATACTTGAAAGGGAGAAAAGTCAGACCCTTTATCCAGAGGACAATGCACAGGAAACTTTCTTAGGCATACAACCCAGGGGGATTTTCAAACACACTAAGTGAATCCTTCTCACTTCATCCCCACACTGACAGCAACAGGCTCTTGCTTTCTCTTCCGAAAGGGAAGAATCTACATGCTCGCATTAAGCACACATGATTTAGTCAGTAGAACTGAACCTCTTCTACCATCCTCTAGCTAAAGGCAAACAATCTGCCTGTTTGGCTTTGAATGCCAGAAGATCCTCCTTTTGCTCTTATGCAAAGTTTCCTTTAAAAACCAGGGGATTCAATACTTGCAAGGCAGGCACTCTTCAGTTCTCCCACTGAGAGAATGTTTGAGAAAGCAGCTGGTGGTGGGCGGCGAATTTCTTCTAACAAAACTGAAAACTTCAGAAGATTCACTTAAGCAGCTTGAAGGAGAACGCCGTATTTTGCTTTCTGTCTCATGCGCTGAATTGGGAACTTACACTTGCTGCTAACGTAGCCTTTACTCAGGAAAACGGTGGCTCTGCCTCATTCGTGTTCCAGAACGCGAGAAATGCGGTTTCTCTTCTCCTTTAGCGATACCGTCTCTAAAGCGGTATTCTCCGCCGGGCAGCACAGAAATCCTCCCGGAATGCTGTAAACCCTGAATGGCTTCAATAATTGAAACGTAGAAATGTCAGACACTTTATCCAGACGACAATGCACAGGGAACTTTCTTAGGCATGTTACACAGAGGGATTTCCAAACACAGTAAGTGAATCCTTCTCACTTCATCCCCAGACTAAAAGCAACAGGATCTTGCGTTCTCTTTCAGACAGGGAAGAATCTACATGCTGGTGTTAAGCACACAAGGTTTAGTCAGCAAAACTGAACCTCTTCTGCCATCCTCTAGCTGAAGGCAAAGAATTTGCCTGTTCTGCTTACAATGAAACTGCTCCTTTACTCCCTGCGGTTAAAGCTTCCATTTGAAAACCAGAGGACTGAAGGAGTTGAAAGCCAGTTACATTCCATTCAGAGACTGTTTCAGAAAGTAGCTGGTCGTGTAAGGACTGCTTATTCTACCAAAACTGAAAACCTCAGTCCATTCAGTAAAGAGGCTTGAAAGGGAACACTGTACTTTGCTTTTCTTTTCATGAAGTGTTTGGTAACATGCACGTGCTGCTAACGTAATGTTTAGTTAGCAAAAGTACAGCACTTCTGCTGTCCTGTACCAGAATGGGAGAAACGGGCTTTCTTTTCACTTTCAGTGATACTGTCTGTAAGATGGCATTGTCGGCTGCATAGAGCAGAGTGCCTCCCGGAACGCTGGAAAACCCGCAGGGCTTCACCTACTCGAAATGGAGAAAAGTCAAACTGTTTACCCAGGTTGAAAATGCACAGGCAACTTTTTTGGGGCCTGTAACACAGAGGGATTTTCAAACACAGTTAGTGACTCCTTCTCACTTCATTCCCCCAGCCTGACAGCAACGGTCTTTTGGATTGTCTTTCTTGCAGAGAATAGGTTACATGCTCATGTTAACCGCACAAGGTTTAGTCAGCCAAACGGAATTGCTTCTGCTGTCCTTTAGCTGAAGGCAAACAATCTGCGTGTTCTCCTTTCAGTGCAAATTGTTCCTTCACTCCCTGTGATTCAAACTTCCATTTGAAAAGCAGAGGATTCAGGGACTTGAAAGACCAGTTATATCCTATTCAGAGAGTGTTTCAGAAAGTAGCTGGTGATGTCACAACTGCTTGTTCTACCAAAACTGAAAACTTCTCTTAATTCAGTAAACAGGCTTGATAGGGAACACTGTATTTTGTTTTCTTTTTCAAAGAGTGAATTGAAAACATTCTAGGGTTGCTATCATAGTGTTTGGATAGCAAAACTACAGCACTGCAGCAGTGTATGCCAGAAGGGGGAGAAACGCGCTTTCTCTTCTGCTTCAGTTATACCGTCTGTAAAGTGGCATTCTTCCCAGCGCAACACAGAGGGCCTCTTGGAGAGCTGTAAACCCCGCAGGGCTTCATGTACTTGAGTGGAAGAAAGGTCAAACAAACTCTTTACCCAGGGAGACAATGAACAGGCAACTTTCTTGGGCATGTAACACAGAGGGATTTTAAAACACAGTAAGTGAATTCTTCTCACTTCATTCCCCCAGCCTGAGAGCGACTGTCTTTTGGTTTGTGTTTCTTGCAGAGAATAGGATACATGCTCATGTTAAGCGCACATCTTTAGTCAGCCAAACGGAAATGTTTCTGCTGCCCTCTAGTTGAGGGCAAACAATCTGCCTGTTCTCCTTACAATGTAAAGTGTTCCTTCACTCCCTGTGATTCAAACTTGCCTTTGTAAACCAGGGGATTCAAGGACTTGAGAGATCAGTTATATCCCATTCAGAGAAGGTTTCAGAAAGTAGCCGGTGGTGTCAGGAATGCTCGTTCTACCAAAACTGAAAACTTCAGTTCATTCAGTAAACAGGCTTCAAAGAGAACACTGTGTTTTGGTTTCGTTTACATAGAGTGAATTGGGGACATTCTATGGCTGCTATCATAGTGTTTAGATAGCAAAACTACAGCGCTGCCACAGTGTACGCCAGAAGGGGTAGAAACGCGCTTTCTCTTCTTCTTCAGCGATACAGTCTGTAAGGTTGCATTCTCAGCAGTTCAGTATAGGCGGCCTCCCAGAAAGCTGTAAACCCCGCAGGGCTTCACGTACTGGAACTGGAGAAAAGTCAAACTTTTTACCTAGGTTGAAAATGCACAGGCAACTTTCTTGGGCATGTAACACAGAGGGATTTTCAAACCCCAGCCTGAGAACAACTGTCTCTTGGTTTCCCTTTCTTGCACGGAATAAGATGCATGCTCGTGTTAACCACACAAGCTTTAGTCAGCAAAACTGAACTGCTTCTACTGTCTTCTAAGTAAGGCAAACAATCTGCCAGTTTTCCTTTGAATGCCAAATGTTCCTTCAAGTTCCACTTGAAAACCAGGAGATTCAAGTACTAGAGATGACAACACTCACCACTCACCAAGGTAGAATATAGAGCATTGTCTTTATAAGCTGTGTCTTGCGATTGAGCTAGATGTTTCCCGAGACCACAGCTTTCCGCCCAGCAATTCAGTCCCTCAGGGAGTTTGGATGTGTCTATGGGGTTCCATGACCTTTCCTTGTACA
>NW_004443974.1:12056-17738 GCF_000243295.1 Trichechus manatus latirostris
TACATCCCTGGTCAGATTTATTCCTAAGTATTTTATCTTTTTAGGGGCTATTAAAAATGGTATTGTTTTCCTGATTTCCTTTTCATCATTCTCCTTACTGGTGTATAGGAATCCTACAGATTTTTAAATGTTTATCTAGTATCCTGCTACTCAACACAGAGGGATTTTTAAACATAGTAAGTGAATCCTTCTCTCTTCATTCCACCAGCCTGAGAGCAACTGTCTTTTGGTTTGTCTTTCTTGCAGGGAATAAGATACATGCTCATGTTAAGCGCACAAGCTTTAGTCAGCCAAACGGAACTGCTTCTGCTGTCCTCTAGCTGAAGTCAAACAATCTGTCTGCTCTGCTTTCCATGCAAAGTGTTCCTTCACTCAGTGTGATTCAAACTTGCATTTGAAAAGCAGACGATTCAGGGACTTGAAAGGCCAGTTGTATCCCATTCAGAGAATGTTTCAGAAAGTAGCTGGTGGTGTCAGGACTACTTGTTCTACCAAAACTGAAAACTTCCGTTCATTCAGTAAACAGGCTTGAATGAGAACACTGTATTTTGCTTTTTTTTCATAGAGTGAATTGGGAACATTCTAGGGCTGCTATCATAGTATTTAGATAGCAAAACTACAGCGCTGCCACAGTGTACGCCAGAAGGGGGAGAAACGCGCTTTCTCTTGTGCTTCAGCAATACCGTCTGTAAAGTGGCATTCTCTGCAGCGCAGCACAGAGGGCCTCCCGGAAAGTTGTAAACCCCGCAGGGCTTCACCCTTACTGGAGCGGGAGAAGGTCAAACTCTTTACCCAGGCAGACAATGCACAGGCAAATTTCTTGGGCATGTAACACAGAGGGATTTTCAAATACACTAAGTGAATCCTTCTCACTTCATTCCCTCAGCCTGAGAGCAATGGTCTTTTGGTTTCTCTTTCTTTCAGGGGATAGGATACATGCTCATGTTAACCACATAAGCTTTAGTCAGCAAAACTGAACTGCTTCTGCTGTCTTCTAAGGAAGGGAAACAATCTGCCTGTTTTCGTTTGAATTCCAAATCTTCCTTCATTCCTTGGAATGCAAAGTTCCATTTGAAAACCAGGCAATTCAAGTACTAGAAATGCAGACACTCGCCACTCTTATCCGATTGAGAGAATGTTTCTGAAAGTTGCTGTTGGTGTCAGGACTGTTTGCTCTACCAAAACTGAAAACTTCACTTGATGAAGTAACGTGGCTTGAACGACAGCACTGTATTTTGTTTTCTTTTTCATGCAGTGAATTGGGAACATGCACGTGCTCCTAACATAGTGTTTAGTTGGCAAAAGTACAGCGCTGCCGCTGTCCTATACCAGTACAGGAGAATCGGGCTTTCTCTTCACTTTCAGCTATACCGTTTATAAGCCTTCATTTTTGGAAGTGTAGCGCAGAGTGTCTCCCGGAAAGCTGTAAACCCCGCAGGGCTTCACGCACTCTAATGAGAGAAAAGTCAAACTCTTTACCCAGGGAGAAAATTCACAGGCAACTTCTTGGACATGTAACACAGAGGGATTTTCAAACACAGTAAGTGAATTCTTCTCACTTCATTCCCCAGACTGAGAGCAACTGTGTTTTGGTTTCTGTTTCTTGCAAGGGATAGGATACATGCTGGTGGTAACCACACAAGGTTTAGTCAGCAAAACTGAACTGCTTCTGCCGTCCTCTATGGAAGGCAAACCATCTGCCTGTTTTCCTTTGAATGGGAAATTTTCCTTCATTACTTGTAATGCAAAGTTGTCTTTGAAAACCAGGGGATTCAAGTAGTAGAAATGCAGACACTCGCCACTCTTATCCGATTGAGAGAATGTTTCTTCAAGTAGCTGGTGGTGTCAGGACTGTTTGTTCTAGCAAAACTGAAAACTTCAGTTGATTAAGTAAAGTAGCTTGAATGACAGCTCTGTATTTTGCTTTCTTTTTCACAGAGTGAATTGGGAACATTGTAGGGCTGCTAACATAGTGTTTAGATAGGAAACTACAGCGCTGCTGGTGTCCTATTCCAGAAGGGGGAGAACCGCGCTTTCTCTTTTCTTTCAGCGATATGGTCTGTAATGCGGCGGTATCCGCAGGGCAGCACAGAGGGCCTCCCGGAAAGCTGTAAACCCCGCAGGGCTTCATGTACTGCAAAGGGAGAAAAGTCAAACTCTTTTCCCACTTAGACAAAGCACAGCAACTTTCTCTTGCATGTAACACAGAGGGATTTTCAAACACAGTAGGTGAATCCTTCTCACTCATTCCCCGGACTGAGAGCAACTGTCTTTTTGTTTCTCTTTCTTGCAGGGAATAGGATACATGCTGGTGTTAACCACACAAGCTTTAGTCAGCAAAACTGAGCTACTTCTGCTGTCCTCTACGGAAGGCAAACCATCTTCCTGTTTTCCTTTGAATGGGAAAAGATCCTTCATTACTTGTAACGCAAAGTTCCGTTTGAAAGCCAGGGGATTCAAGTACTAGAAATGCAGACGCTCGCCACTCTTATCGGGTTAAGAGAATATTTCTGAAAGTAGCTGGTGGTGTCAGGACTGTTTGTTCTACAAAAACTGAAAACTTCAGTTGATGAAGTTAACTGGCTTGAATGACAACGCTGTATTTTGGTTTCTTTTTCATGCAGTGAATTGGGAACATGCACGTGCTGCTAACATAGTGTTTAGTTGGCAAAAGTACAGCGCTGCCGCTGTCCTATACCAGAACGGAAGAATCGGGCTTTCACTTAACTTTCAGGTATACCGTCTGTAAGCTGGCATTGTCATCTGTGTAGCGCAGAGTGCCTCCCGGAAAGCTGTAAACCCCGCAGGGCTTCACGTACTCTAATGGGAGAAAAGTCAAACTCTTTACCCAGGGAGACAATGCACAGGCAACTTTCTTGGGCATGTAACACACAGGGATTTTCAAACACACTAAGTGAATCCTTCTCACTTCATTCCCCCAGCCTGAGAGCAACTGTCTTTTGGTTTGTGTTTCTTGCAGGGAATAGGATACATGCTCATGTTAACCGAACAAGCTTAGTCAGCCAAAAAGAACTGCTTCTGCTGTCCTCTAGCTGAAGGCAAACAATATGCTCATTTTTCTTGGAATTTGAAATGTTCCTTCATTCTCTGTAATTCAGATTATCATTTGTAAACCGGAGGATTCAAGTACTTGAAAGGCCAGTTTTATCCCATTGCAAGAAAGTTTTAGAAAGTAGCTGGTGGTGTCAGGACTGCTTGTTCTACCAAAACTGAAAACTTCAGTTCATTAAGTAAACAAGCTTGAATGAGAACACTGTATTTTGCCTTCTTTTTCATGGAGTGAATTGGGAACTTTCTAGGGCTGCTAACATAGTGTTTAGATAGCAAAACCTCAGCCCTGCCGCTGTCGTATGCCAGAAGGGTGAGAAACGCAAGTTCTCTTATGCTTCAGCGATACCGTTTGTAAGGTGGCGTTCTCCTCAGCACAGAAAAGAAGGCCTCCCGGAAGGGTGTAAACACCGCAGGGTTTCACATGCTGGAAGGGGAGAAATGTCAAACTCTTTACCCAGATGGAGAATACATAGGCAACATGCTTGGGCATGTAACTCAGAGGGATTTTCATACACAGTAAGTGAAGCCTCATTTCATCCAGCAGAATGTTAACAGCTCTCTTTTTGTTTCTCTTTCTTGTAGTGAATAAGAAACAAGCACGTGCTTACAATACAAGGTTTATTCAACAAAACTGAAGTGCTTCTGATGTGCATTAGCTGATGCCGAAGCAATCTGGCTTGTTCTTCATAGACGGCGAAAGGTACCTTCATTCCCTGTAATGCAAAGTTCCCTTTATAAACTGGGGAATTGGTCGTGGTGTATTATTTTTGTGATATGATGCTGAATTTTATTGGATAGAATTTTGTTGAGAATTTTTGCATCTATATTCATGAGAGATATTGGTCTGTAATTTTCTTTTTTTGTGGCATATTTGCCTGGTTTTGTTATTAGGTTATCCTGGCTTCAAAGAATGAATTTTGAAGTGTCCCTTTCGTTTTCTATGTTCTGAAGTTGTTTGAGTAGTATCGGTATAAACTCTTCTCTGAATGTTTTGTAGCATTCCGCTGTGAAGCCTCTCGGCCAGGACATTTTTTTTTGGGGGGGGGGGATTTTTTTAAATTATATTTTCTATCTCTTCTCTTGCTGTGGGTCAGTTCAGATTGTCAACATCACTTTGTGGTAAGTTGTGTAGGTAGTGTGTTTCTAGAAATTTATCCATTTCTTCTAGGTTTTCAAATTTGTTGGAGTATAGAATTTCATAATACTCTGTTATGATCCTTTTTATTTCAGTTGGGTGTGTTGTAGTATCCCCCATTTCATTTCAATTCTTATTTTGTTTATTTGCATCCTCTCCTGTTTTTCTTTCATCAGCTTGGGCAGTGGTTTGTTGATTTTGTTCATCCTTTCAGAGAACCAATTTTTGGTTTTGTCGATTCTATTGTTTTTCTATTCTCTATTTCATTCATTTCTGCTCAGATCTTCATTATTTCCTGTCTTCTAGTGGCTGATGTCTTTTTTTTGCTGTTCTCTTTCTATTTGTTCAAGTTCTGTCATTAATGTTTTGATTTTATCCCTTTCTTCTTTTTTGATGTGTGCGTCTATTAGCATAAATTGTCCTTTGTGGACTGCCTTTGCTGTCTCCCAAAGCTTTTGGTATGATGTGTTTTCATTCTCATTTGATTCTAGGAATTTTTTGATTACGTCTCTGATTTCTTCTATTACCCAGTGATGTGTAAGCAGAATGTTATTCAGTTTCCATGTAATAGATTTTTTTCCTTGCTCTTTGTCATGGATTGAATTATGTCCCCCCAAAACTGTGTGTATTGATTTGGTTGGGCCATGATTCCTGGTATTGTGTGATTTTCCTATATGTTGTAAATTCTGCCTTTATGATGTCAATGAGGGAGGATTGGTGGCAGTGGTGTTAGCAATGCAGGACTCAATCTACAATGAGTGTGTCCTTTGGACCTGGGATCCCTGCACGGAGAAGCTCCTAGTGCAGGGCAACATTGATGAGAAGGCTAACACAGAGAGAAAGCCTTCCCCTGGAGCTGACACCCTCAATTTGGACTTTTAGCCTACTTTACTATGAAGAAATAAATTTCTCTTTGTTAAAGCCATCCATTTGTGGTATTTCTGTTGTAGCAGCCCTAGATGACTAAGACACTCTTCCTGTTGTTAATTTCTACCTTGATGGCATTGTGGTCAGAGAAGATACTTTGTATTAACTCAACGTTTTGGATCTTGTTGAGGATTGCTCTGTGGCCTAAGATGTGGTTTATTCTGGAGAAAGTTCCATGTGTGTTGGAAAAGAATGTGTATCTTGCAGTTGTTGGGCGAGTGTTTTATATATGTCTATGAGGCCAAGTTGGCTGACTGTGCCCTTTACATCTTCTGTATCTTTTCTGAGTTTCTTTCTAGAAGTTCTGTCCTTTACCGAGAGTGGTGTGTTGAAGTCTCCTACTATTACTGTGGAACTGTCAATTTCTTTTTTCAGTGCTGTTAGAGTTTGTTTTATGTGTTTTGGGGCCCTGTCATTGGGATATTTATTAGGGTTACATCTTCATGATGGCTTATCCCCTTAATCATTATATAGTGTCCTTCTTTGTCTTTTATGGTGGATTTTGTTTTAAAGTCTATTTTATCTGAGATTAGTATTGCCACCCCTGC
>NW_004443974.1:18547-36093 GCF_000243295.1 Trichechus manatus latirostris
TTTTTTTCTTTCAAGGTTTTATATATGTCATCCCATTGCCTTCTCACCTGCATGGTTTCTACCAAATAATCTAAGCTTAATCTTATTGTTTCTCCTCTCTATGTGACTTTTTGTTTTTCTCCACCTGCTCTCAGGATTCTTTGTCTCTGGTTTTAGCAAGTGTGATTATGATTTGCTTTGGTTATTTTCTTTTGGGTCTATCCTTTATGAGGTTCTTTGAGCTTCTTGGATGGTCAGCTTTTCATCCTTCATGATATTGAGGAAGTTTTCTGTCAGCAATTCTTCAGTGATCCTCTCTGTGTTTTCTGTTTTCTCCCTGTGTTCTGGAACTCTGATCACTCAAAGATTTTTGCTCTTGATTGTATCCCACATAATTCTCAGGGTTTCTTAATTTTTCTTGTTTCTTTTTTCTGAGTTTTCCTCGAACAGTGTTGTTTCTAAGTGTTTGTCTTCAATTTCGCTGATCTTTTCTTCCATCCTTTCAAGTATGCTTCTCAGCCCTTCTATGACACTGTCCATTTCTGAAATCTTGTTTTTTATCTTTTGGATTTTTAATTGTTTTTGTATGATTTCTACTTTTGAATTTATTTTAGCATTTTGTTCCTGTATTATTTTCTTGAATTCTTCCATTGTCTGTATTTTCCATGACTTTGTCTGCCTTTTCCTTGAATTTGTCTATTTTTTTTTCCTCATTTTTGTCTGTTTTTTGCTTCAACTCTTGGATAATTCTGAGTATTAGAGATTTGAATTCCCTATCAGGTAGTTGTAGTTCCTTTCCTTGTACTGGAAAGTCATCTGGTATTTTATTTTGGACACCTACTGGAACCATCCTGTCCTGTTTTTGTATGTTTTGATATTGTGTGCTGTCTTCGGGGCATTCAGTAGTCATTTTCGTCCTTTATTGATTGTAGTTTTGTTTGTTTCATCCTGCTTTTAGTTTTATTTGGTTATGTCTGAACATGTGGGCTGTGCATTCTTTGTTGTTTGCTCATCTGTGAGCATGATACTTTTCACCTCTTTCTCCAAGGGGCAGAGTCTGTCACTAAGGTGTGGTACAGCAGGGCAGGTCTGGCTGAAGGGGACTTGCTGGGTTGGGTTGTTTGTGGCATGTACTAGGGAAGATAGGGTGGGCTGGGAATCAGTGCAAGGTAGGTTCCGGTAGGTCGTGCCTGTGCTGCTTCTGGTTGTGATGTTCAGCACAAGGTGCAGGTAGGTAGGAAGGATCATGGAGATTGCGATGTGTCGAGCTAAGATGGGTATGGGAAAGAAGAGAGAGGAGAGAGGAACAGGAGATAAAAACAAACAAATGACAAAAAATGTGCTAAGGGAGCTTGCTGTTGAAGTGGTGAGATGGGAGACTGAGAAATTGAGAAAAAGAAAAAAAAGGAAAAGGGTAAAAGAAAAAAATGTATAAATAAATATTACAGAAAAAAGCCCCAAGTATCCCACTGGTGTGGCTAGTAGGACTGGAGAAGTTGCTCACAGGCTGTGAAGTATAGCCTGGCTAGAAGGGGTAGAGGTGTCACACAGCACCAGGTAATCAGGAGACAGGAAGTGAAGGTAAGTATAGAAAGACGAGAAAGTGGAAATAAAGAAAGACAAAAACGGAAACAGAGAGAAGAAAAAAACAGAAAAAAAAACCCAAAAATACCCCCCCCCCAAAAGAAAACCAAGAAAAAAGGAATGCCCCTAGGGAGAGCACCTGCACGTCTGGGCAGAGTAAGGAAGTAGCTCCCAAGCCATGCAGCACTGCCTGGCCAGGAGGGACTCCCAAGCAAAGAAAATAAACAAATCAAAACGGAAGAAACAAACAAACAAAAACCCTGGGGGTCCCATCAGTGCAGCAACATGGGCCGATAAGCAGTCCCTCAGTCCAGCTATGCCCTGCAGCGTGTCAGAAAGAAACAAAGATGGTAGCTTGAGCCAGGTATTTGAGAGAAGGGGGGGGGGTGGTGAGAGGTAAGGAAGAAATCTAAAGAAGTGGAAAAAAGCAACACCAGCAGCCAACAGATAGCACTCAGGGAGCCAGCCAGTGAAGACGGGTGGAATCCAAGGGGCTCTGGGGTGAAGCTGGTGCTTCCCGGCCAAGACACTGTGGCATCAGGAAGCAGAGGAGGCAGAGTGGGGCTGAAGAATGGTGGGAGGGGGGTGGAAAAGTGTATATCACTGGTTACTGGTTATTCTGTCTCCTGCTGGAAATGCTGAGTCTGCTTTTACCAATCGCTGTTCACCGATCTCTGATAGGAGTCCAAGATGGTGGATTTTTGTTGTGGTAGCTGATGGGGATCTCTGCATGTATCGCTCCTTGCTCTCTGTTGTCAGTTTCTTATTCCATTTGGTGCTTGGGTGAGTTCTTTATCTCTTCATTTGATGCTTAGGGTTTCAAGATTTATGTGTATGTCTGTTTCACTTGGTTTTTCAGATCTTTGCTATGGAGGGACGGCATGGTGCTTCTGTCTATAGCGCCATGTTGCCAGAAGTCCTTTTTTTTTTAAAAAACAAAACAAAACAAAACAAAACAAAACACTGGGCATACATGCCCAAGATAGCTTCTTATACATTCTCTGCATGGGAAAAGAAGTTAAACATTCTCCCTTTCAAAAATATAAAGCCACTCGGGTTTTACACGTTGTGAATATGAACTTTGGGTTACCAGGACTTGCATGTGCATTTCACATTTTATGAAGGGGAAAACAATGCAGTTTCTCCTGTTCAAGTGTATGTCCATGAAAGTAATGTAATTTTGGTACATAAACCTTGTGTTACAAAGAACATGTTCCCAATTCATTGCATGAAATGGAACCCAAAATAGAGTTTCTCTCATTCTGCTTGACTAAGTCAGATAGTTTCATCTGTTTTAAAATCTCTTTGTGTACATGTCTAAGAAAACGTCCTATACATTCTCTACATGGGCTAAGAAAGTAAAACTTCACCCTTTCAAAAACATGAGGCACCAGGTTTTTACACGTTTTGAATAAGAACTTTGGGTTACCAAGACTTGCATGGGCCTTTCATATTCTATGAAGGGGAAAACAATGCAGTTTCTTCCATTCAAGTATATTACCTCAAAAGCATTGTTTTACTTGATTAAGTCAGAGGGCTTCATCTGTTTTTAAGAAACACTGTGCATATATATACCCAAGAAAGCTACTTATGCATTCTATGAGTGGGAAAAGAATATGAAGTTTCTCCCTTTCAAGATTATGATGCCACCAGGATTTTAGATGTACTGGATATGAACTTATTGTTACTGGGACTTGCTTGTGTCTTTTACATTCTGTGATGGGAAAACAATGTAGTTTTTTCCATTAAAGTACATTACTTCAGAAACAATTTAGTTTTGCTAAGTAAACCTTGTGTTACAGAGAAGTGCATGTTCCCAACTGATTGCATGAAAGAGAAACCAAAATACGGTTTCTCTCATTCTAGGTGATTAAGTCAGATGGTTTCATCTATTTTTCAAAAACAGTGTGCGTACATGCCCAAGAAAGCTTCTTATACAATCTGTGAGTGGGAAAAGAAGGTAAAGTTTCTGTCTCTCAAGAACGTGAAGACACCAGGGTTTTAGATGTTGGAAATATGAACTTTGGGTTACCAGGACTTGAATGTGCCTTTCTTATTGTATGCAGGAGAAAACAATGCCGTTTCTGCCGTTCAAGTATGTTACCACAACAGTGATATTGTTTTGCTAAATAAACTTTGTATTGCTAAGAAGTAAATGTTCCCAATTCGTTGCATGAAGGAGAAACCTAAATAAAGTTTTTTCATTCTGCTTGATTGAGACAGTGGATTTTATCTTATATTTTACAAGTGAAGAAAAAAAATATTTGATGCACACATACAAAGCAGAAATACTCATAACAATTACATTCCTTGTTTCTGCAACTGGTATTTAGAACTACCTTCTTCCACCACCCATTCCATATTCCCTTTGCCCTCAGCAAGCACCTCAGCTGGTCGTGGTTCTTTGCTGGTGGGGTGACCGAAAACATTTCTGAAAGGTCTAGGCCATTAGTAGTCATATTGGAATTGGGTTTCTGTAGTTTTCCCTTGACTTCAGTCACAGGGCATGGTAGTAGTAAAAGACGCCCTACGGGATTTCCTGCATTCCAGCCATACTCCTCTTTACCTCCACGATGTAATATCAATCCAATTTCCTCTTCGTAATCAGTATCAATCACACCAGCCAGTATGGCAACCTCCTTCTTTGCCTGTTGATCCAGAGGTTTATTCTTAGCTTCCTGTTCAATGGAATCAGTGATGGTCTCCAGGTGGGAACATTCCTCAATTTGGGACTAAGACCTCTAGACCTACAGAGCATAAGTTCACAGGGACAGGAAGCAAAAATCTTATGAATGGGTCACTAGGGCTAATAGTGAGTGGTGCCACTCCCATCCACCCCTTGATTCCTGGTCCCATGTATCCTGACTGTGGGAGAAACAGTACCATATATTACACACTGGTTTAGAGCATATACAACCTCCTGGAGAACATTGCCCCAACCCTGCAAGGTATTGCCACTTAGCTGGTGCCATATATGTGTCTTTAGGAAGTGATTCCATCAATCTATCAAGCCAGCTGCTTCAGGATAATGAAACATGGTAAGACCAGTGAATTCCACGACCATGGGCCCACTGCTGTACTTCTTTGCTGTGAAGTGAGCCCCTTGATCAGAGGCAATGCTGTGTGAGATACTGTGATGGTGAATAAGACTTTCTGTAAGTCTACAGATGGAAGTTTTGGCAGAAGCATTGAGTGCAGGGAAGGCAAATCCATATCCAGAGTAAGTTTCTATTCCAGTAAGAACAAAATGCTACCCTTTCCATGATGGAAGAGGTCTGATGTAATCAACTTGCCACCAGGTTGCTGGCTGATCACCTCAAGGGATGGTGTCATATCGGGGACTCAGTGTTGATCTCTGCTGCTGGCAGATTGGGCACTCAGCAGTGGCTGTAGCTAAGTCAGCCTTGGTGAGTGGAAGTCCATGTTGTTGAGCTCACACATAACTTCCAACCCTGCCACCATGGCCACTTTGTTCATGAGACCATTGAGCAATGACAGGAGTAGCTGGGGAAAGAGGATGTCTGATTTCCACAGAATGCATCATCCTATCCACTTGATAGTTAAAATCATCCTTTGCTGTGGTCACCGTTTTGTAAGCATTCACATGAGACACAAATATCTTTACTTCTTTGGCCCATTTAGAGATGTCTATCCATGTACCTCTTCCCCATAAATCCTTGTCTCCAATTTTCTTATCATGTTCATTTCAAGTCCCTGACCATCAAGCCAAACCATTGGCCACGGTCCATGAATCAGTGTACAGTTGTATATCTGGCCATTTCTCCTTCCAAGCAAAGTGAACGCCAGGTGCACTGCTAAAAGTTTGTCCATTGAAGGGATTTCCCTTCACAATTGTCTTTCATGGAGGTCCCAGAAAGGGGCTGTAGTGCTGCCCCTGTCCATTTTCGAGTCACTTGATAAGTAAGCTGGAGTAGCACACCCAAATGAGGGCTATGTTGACTCCAAAGTCCAAAGAGCCCCACTAGGCATTGTGCCTCCTTTTTAGTTGTGGGAGGAGCCAGACGCAACAACTTATCCTTTACTTTAGAAGGAGTATCTTGACAGACCCCACACCACTGGATCCCTAGAAATTTCTGCAAGGTGGACTATGCCTAAATTTTTGTGGGATTAATTTCTCACCCTCTAGCATGCAAATGTTTTACCAGTAAGTCCAGAATCATTGACACTTCTTCCTTACTAGGTCCAATCAGCATAATGTCATCAATGTAATGGACCAGTGTGACATCTTGTGGAAGGGAAAGGTGATCAAGGTCCCTGCGGACTAAATTATGACATAGGGCTAGAGAGTTGATGTAGCCCTGAGGTAGGCAACTAAAGGTTTATTGATGGCCTTGCCAGCTGAATGCAACCTACTTCTGCTGGTCCTTCAAAACAGGTATGGAGAAAAAGGCATTAGCCAGATCAATAGCTACATTCCAGGCACCAAGAGATGTATTAGTTTGCTGAAGCAATGAAACTACATCTGGAACAGCAGCTGCAACTGGAGTCACCACCTGGTTAAGTTTTCAATAATCCACTATCATTCTCCAAGATCCATCTGTTTTGTGCACTGGTCAGATAGGGGACCCGAATGGGGATGTGGTGGAAATCACCACCCCTGTGTCCTTCAAGTCGTTGATGGTGGCAGTAATCTCCGCAATCCCTCCAGGAATGTGATGTTGCTTTTGATTTACTATCTTCCTAGGTAGAGGTAGTTCTCCTTGGATTTTCCTACCATAATAGCCCCTACTACATTTGGCAGGGATCTAGTGTGGAGGTTCTTCCAGCTGCTGAGTATATCTATTCTAATTATGCATTCCTGAACTGGGGAAATCACTACAGAATGGTTTCAGGGACCCACTGGAATCCGTTAGTCCATACGAGTC
This sequence comes from Trichechus manatus latirostris, assembly GCF_000243295.1. Lineage (NCBI taxonomy): Eukaryota > Metazoa > Chordata > Mammalia > Sirenia > Trichechidae > Trichechus > Trichechus manatus. The sequence goes on from NW_004443974.1 coordinate 24,997, forward strand.
AGATTATTCTGATTACTGCTTTGACTCTACTGCTCATTACAGTAACCACACCCACCTTGTCTTTGTGGATTGAGTGCTGCCACTTGTCCCCCACCACCATGGGGTCTTAGGTGTCTCAGTTCAGGTAAGGTAGTTCCCACTGTCAAACCTGACATGCATAAAAGAGCGATCACAGCAGTCTTCAAGGATGCTGGGGCTCCCTTCAGAAATTTATTCCTCACAGTTATGGTAAAAGGTGTGTCCTCTGGACACTCCATGTGTGAGTCTGTGGTATAACCTGATAAATCCACTCTAGCATGCCAATTTCCCTAAATATTTGGATACCTTCTTCTATAGTATACCAAGTCAGGTCTGGTACTTCATCTTGTTTTAGTGTAGGCCACCATACAATCCATGCTTCAGTGACCCAACCAAATAAACTATTAGATCCTTTCCTAACTTTTTGAGCTGAAACATTGAATGAAGTATCTGTGCTTAGTGGGCCATATCAGTAAACTCAGAGTGATACATCTTTATGTTCCTTATACCATTATCCCACACCCTTAATAAGCAACTCTACCTTTAATCAATGCAATTTTTTCATCACTGTAAACCAAAACTCAGTGCTCCATAAGCAATAACCCCTACTTTCCCCTTTCCTCTGGCCTCTGGTAACCACTAATAAACTAATTTGTATACATTTGCCTATTCTTATCTTTTTATATAAGTGAGATCAAGCAATATTTGTCCTCTTGTGATTGACTTATTTCACTCTGCATAATGTCCTTAAGCTCCCTGCATGTTGTAGCATGTATCAAGACTTCATTTCCCTTACTGGTTGAGTCATATTCCACTGAATGTATGTACCAAATTTTGATTATACATTCATACATTGATGGGCATTTAGGTAGTTTCCACATTTTGGATATTGTGAATAGTGCTGCAATGAACCTTGGTGTACAAGTAACTGTTCAAGTCTCTGCTTTCAAGTCTTTTTAGTATATACCCAAGAGTGGAATTGCTGGGTCATATATTCTTTTTTTTTAGTTTTTTAGCTTTCCATAATGGCTATATCATTTCACATTACCACTAGCATTGGATAAGTGTTAACAATTTTTCCACATCCTCACCAACATTTGTTATTTTTTGATTTTTATTTTTTAATCTTAGCCACCCTAGGGAGGGTGAAATGATTTCTAATAGTGGTTTTGATTTGCATCGTTCTGATATATTTTCATGTGTTTCGTGGCCTTTTGAATGTCCTCTTTAATGAAATGTCTGTTCAAGTCCTTGGCCCATTTTATACTTGTGTTATTTGTCTTTTTGTTAAGTTGTTTTATATGTATTTTGTTTATTAGATTCATGTTGGATATATGGTTTCCAATGTTATTTTACCAATCAGTAGTTCATCTTTTTCACTTCTTTGTTAAAGACTTTCAATGAGCAAAAATTTTCAATTTTGTTGGAGCCATTTGCAGAACTTCCATTGGTATTTTTGTAGGGCCAGTCTGGTGGGTATGAACTCTCTCAGTTTCGATTTGTCTGGGGATGTTTTGATTTCACCCTCATTCTTTATTTTTTTAACATTTTTCCCATACAAAAATTTGTACATACCTTGTTATGTGACCCTAATTGCTCTCCTTGCCCTCATTCTTGAAGGATCGTTTCACTCGGTAAAGTATCCTTTGTTTACAGTTTTCTTCTTTCAGCACTTTAAATATATCATTCCATTACCTTCTGGCCTCCAATGTTTCTGAAGAGAAATTGGCACTTAATTTTATTGGGTATACTATGTATATGACTGCTTGCTTCTCTCTCACTGTTTTCAGGATTCTGTCATTATCCCTACTTTTTAAGAGCCTGACTATGATGTGTCTTGGTGTAGATCTCTTTGGGTTTATCCTGCTTGGAATTCTTTGCGATTCTTGGATTTGTAGATTCATGTCCTTCACCAGATTGTGGAAATTTTATGTCATTATTTCTTCGTATATTCTTTTTGTCCCTTTCTCTCTTTATTCTCCTTCTGGAATTCCCATGATGTGTATAGTAGGTCTGTTGATGTCCCATAATTCCATTATACAGTGCTCTGCCTTCTTGAACTTTCATTGCTGGTCTTCAGTCTCTGTAATTTTGACTAATCTTATCTTCTAATTTGCTGATCCTTTCTTTTGCCTCATTAAATCTGTTGTTAAATCTTTCCATTGTGTTTCCTATTTGAGTTATTTTCTCTTTCAATTGTTATATTTCTGTTTGGTTTCTTTTTATCACTTTTTTTAGATCCTCATTTTGTTCATGCATTATTTTCTTTATTTATTTTATATCTTTTTCTATACTTTCCCTTATCACTTTAATTATGTTTAACGCTGTTGTATTATATTCTCCACTATGTTCATTATTTGGTCTTCCATAGATGCGCTTTCACTCTCTTCATCATATTCATTTAGATGGCAAATCATTTCTATTTTCTTTGTGTTTCTTATGATTTTTTGGGAGGGCATTGGAATTTTCAATATTGTTAACATTCTCAGTTTCCCCAGTTTTGGATGTTTTTGCCCACAAAACTTTTTTGCAAAAAGCTCTTAGTGTGCATAGCCTACAGCTTTTGCTTACAGCTTCCTCTCCCTCTCTGAAAGCTTTGTCTTCGTCTCTGGTTTAATTAGGACTCAAAAGTTCCAGTTCTCAATTTCCAACTTTTCAATGTCTCTCAAACACACCAGCAAACACGCTGTGGTCAATCTGTTCACTAGTGGACACCAACACTCAGACAAAATATTGCACATTAATCAATCTGTCCACCAGGGAGTGCAGTCCTTTCTCTTGGTTATTACTCTCTTCCCTTCTCTGTTTCTGCAACATTTTCAGTCAGAAAACCCATACCCAACAAATTCCCCTTGGGGCTAGGTGTTATCCTCTGACTTTTCCCAATGCGTCCTTCTCTGCTCTGGGGGGGGTTGCTCACATCTGAGCTGACATTCAGGGGAAGCAGAGGCAGAGAAGAAGGAGGGGCTGGCACTCCTGAGACAGATCTCCAAGAAATCCATCTTGTTGGTTTCAGAGCCCCAGCAGCCTTGTGGTGTTTGGGGGAGAGGTCTCCACTTAGGTGACTCACATCCTGGCTCCAATCTAGGGAATTTTCTGTAGCTGTTCACATTAGTCCAGCACTTGACTGTTACCGGATGGGGAATGGGCTGTCACACTCTGAACAGACCCCTAGTGGGGTCTTCCTTGTTGCTGAGTCCCCACCCCATAGCATGTCAGTTGCCGGTGTAGCCTCAACTCAAGATGTCTGTTTTCTAGTACACAGCAGTTTCAGTCAGCAGTCTTCAGGGCTGACAGGAACGGTGGGCAGATAGACAAAAACTGACCATAGGTAGGTCTGTCCTGTTGGTTTCAGACTCCTCCACTATAGTGTACCCAGGGAGGCAAATAGATTATGGGAGACTATGGGGTTTGACTCCACTGCAGGACACCTTCTGTAGAAATTAGCAGCAGCCTGGCAGCCACCCATGAAGGGGTGGGAGAGAGGCTGTTACACTTAAATTGTGCTCCTAGGGAGGCCTGCCTCATTGCTATCAGAGTTTCCCTGGTATATTGTTGGCTGTGAGTACAGCCTCCGCTCAAGACACCTGCTTCCTAGTGCACAGGAGCCTCAGTCAGTATTCCTCAGTGGCAACCGGAAGGGGGAGCAGACAGACCTAAACTGACTCCCAGGCAGGTCTGTCTTGTTGGTTTCAGAGGCCTGAGCTGTGAGGCGGCTCAGGGAGGCAGGTAAACTGTTGACTATGGGAACAGACTCCACTTTAGAGGCCTTCTGTAGCAATTCACAGCAGGCTTGCAGCAAACATTGTCTGAGTGGGGGAGGTGCTGGCATGCTCTGAAAGGGCCCCCAGGGAAGTTTGCCTTGTTGATTTTAGAGCAGAAGCTTGTACAGACAAGAGGTGTGGAGGTTAGGGAAGTAGGCTCTTTTGTTGGGGTTGCTTCTTCATTTTACAGCAGCCAGTGGCCAAAATGGCTGGGAAGGATGGGCAGGGACAGTGGGAGAAGCAATTTTCCTACTGTCTCAACTCGTTATTTATTAGTTGATTCTTGCTTGTCTGCAGTTCTACACTGCTGTCCTCTGCTCCTCAATTAAGAGTCCCTCAAGGCCAAGCATACTTTTCTTGTTGTGTTTCTTGTTGTATTTATGGGGGAGGGTTGCAACGATGGTCTATTTATGGTACCGTCTTCCCAGAATCCCTCAGGATGCTCCTTTTTCATCTTACACATTCCCATTGCCCACCCCCTCCAGTTTTACTGTGACAACCTCTCTCACAAAAGTATATCCCAGGGGTTCTCAGCCTCCACAGTTTTGACACTTGTGGAGGACTATTCTTTGATGGGAGGGCTGTCCTGTAAATTGTAGGGTGTTCAGCAGCATCTCTGGACTCCACTCACTAGATGTCAGTAGCACCCGCCTCCCAGTCATGATGACCAAACAGGTCTCCAGAATTACACATGCCCCCTGAGGGACAGAATCCCAGGTATAGCCTCACAGCACCCACCTCAGATCCACCTTACATCTCGGGGAAGGGCTGGGAGGTCCCTGGCCGGTGGGGATGGGACCCTGCGGTTCAGTGCTCCCTTCTGAGGAAGATTCTACACTGGTCCTCAGAAGACCTCAGCATGAAGGAGTCCCGGGCCACAGTGATGCCTAGCTAGAGAAAATACACTCTCCCCGGCTTCCGCTTCCCTTCCTCTGCTTTATTCACCTCAATCTCCCACTCCTGTCCTGGAATTATTCCTCAGAATAAACTGCTTGAACATAACTCCTTAAACACAAGTCCCGGGGCAGAATATGACAAAGACAGATCTTTCCCTTTCTCAGTTTTGGTCATTTCTGGCTTAGGATACAACTTGAAAACAATGTGTGGAAATAAAATCCCGCTTCTCACACCAAACTGTAAGGATCTATCAAATCAATTTAATTCAGTTCTTTTCTTTTTTATTCCCAGCTGTACATGCAGTACTTATTCCTCTGACCCTGACCACCAAAGCTAGATCAGATCTCACAAGTTAAAAGACACAGTCCTTTAGACTGCCAAGTAGACCCAAGACCTCAGATGCCAGCTGTAAGATTGGGAGTCCCTGTGACACCCTTACTTCTGACTTGCTGGCTACAAATTTGGGAGCTCCTCTACTCCTCTCAGGATACCAACCATAAGCTTAGGGGCCCCCATGTCCTCCCTCACTTCAGACCTCTTGTCTCCCACTACTCCTTGAGGTTCAACAATTTGTTAAAATAACTCAGAGAATTCAGGAATGTGTTATACTTATGATTCCAGTTTTATTATGGCAAAAAAAGATACAAATGAAGAGATGCATAGGGCAAGTTCTGGGGAAGTTCCTAACAAGGAGCTCCATGCCCCAAAAAGGGATGTGCCACCCTCCTATGTGCATTGATGTCTATCATCAGCCAGGAAATCCGTGGAGCTTCTATGTCCATAGTCTTTATTGGAGTCCCTTTATGTAGGCATGATGAATTGTATCAATCCCACTCCTCCTCTGAGTTCAGCTGATATCTCTAAATAGGTCTTTATGGTATGACTATCCCCCAACCAAGGGTCACTTCACTAGCATAACCTGTTAGGTAGGCATGGTCTGGATTCCTCATCCAAGACTCTTCAATCCTTGGGGAGATTCCAAGGTTTTTGAGGTTATTTCTCAGGAACCAAGGACAAAGACCAAATTAAATTCTTTTCCCCACACTTAGCATCTTAACATTCATTGTGCAACTCTTATTTTAAAATTCTCCCAGAGAAAACAACTCAGGGCAACATCACTGTACATTCTGTAACTACTTGAACTACATTCTGTTAAAACAAGTCATTAATAAAATTCATAAATCGATGGCTATCCAATGATCGATAGATTTGACCTCATACCTATAACTACAAGAAATGAATATTACAAGTTATTGTAATGGCCTGTCTTAAGATTATATATATTCTAGAAGAATAATTTTATCCTCTATTTCTTATATTTGCCTGTGTCCATTCTAGATGTTTGGATGGTGTTTCTTGTGGGTCACAGAAATACAGTGGTGAATTCAGTGAATACCTCAGTTAGGAGACTTTACACTTAAATAAATGAGTTGAACACAACCAAAAACAACAACTTCCCAGAAAACAGGGCATAGTTAATGATCAGACTACGATTTTATTTCATTTAATCCCAACTGTTTGTTAGTTTTGTGTTGTGTGTTCATTTCATTATGTAAAATATAATTTAGAAAGCTGTATGTAACAAAAATGTTATAGAGATAAAAGTGTTTTTCTTACTATCCCTGTTACCTAAATTAAAATGTTTATGCATCTGTTTGTGCACACAGATACACACCAGAGAGTACCCCAGAGAAATTTTTGCCTTTCAAAGCCGTCCCATTTCCATGTGGCTTCATCCTAGCTACAAGTAAGATGGTAGCTATGATCATTATGCATCTCCCCTGACTGTGATCCAAACTGAGCCAGACAGAGCAGCTGAACAACTCATCCATCATGATCAAATTAAAAAAATTATGAACAACTCATCCATCATGATCAAATTAAAAAAACATTGTGGAAAAATGGCATTTTATCTCCAAATGTCTAGTTCTCTTTCTAAGTGCTTTCATGTGTTCATGCTTACGTAAATGAGATGGACTTGGAAATGTATAAGGAAATTCACAGTATATTTGCAAATTTAGAGCTGTTGAAAGTCTAAAGAAGGATTCCAAATAGAGAGAAGGCAACCCCTTGTGTTCAGGTCAGGAAATATTTTGTTTAAAAATATTTGTGTTCTCAAGGGCAATAAAATGTACTTTCATGGATAAGAATCAACATAAATCCAATCACAAAAACGTGAAGATTAGTCAAATATCTGCTTTCTTACTTCTCAATCATCTCTGACACCAGCTGTCATCATGCTGTTTCTGTGTCCCTAGCCATCCAGAACTAGGTCAAAGCTCAAAAGTTAAAATGACACTGTCCTTCAGACTGCCAAACAGGCAGCCACCAGCTGCAAGCTCTACAGTCCACACAATACCCTTACTTCTGACCTGCTGACCACAAATTCAGGGTTTTCCTACTACCCCTTCATGATGCCAGCCATAAGCTGGGTTTCTTCACTTTCACTTGCTGGTTTCCTCTACTCCTTTGGGTTCGATAATTTGCTGGAATGACTCACAGAACTCACAGAAAATACTGTACTTATGATTAGAGATTTATTACAGCAAAAGGAAGTAACTCAATATCATCATAAGGAAAGGACACATGGGAAAGGTCTGGAAACCTCCCAACATGAAGTTTCCATATCCCAAAGAGTGCGCATCACACTCCTTTTGCCTATCAGGGTTCTAGGAGCCTCTGTGTTCAGAGCCTTTATTGACTTCATTATGTAGTCAGGATTGAGGCTTCACTCCATATGCATGATAGGCTGAATAATGTCTTCTGATGTTAGTTGACTTCAGGCTACCTGGTGGTCTTTCTGGTGTGGACAAATTCTATTCATTAGCACAAATTCTCAAGTGAGGTCTGGAGGTTTAAGCCCTTTGCTGACTCGTGGGACGTGTGGTATCTCAACCGTTTTTTATGCCTCTGGAGCTCTTTGGGAAGGAGGTGGTCAGATTTTAACACATTTAGCCTCAAGGTGGGAGCCTTTTTATTTTTAATTTTTTTTAATCGTACTTCAGCTGAAGGCTTACAGAACAAATATTTTCTCATTAAGCAGTCAGTACACATATTGTTTTATGACATTGGTTAACAACCCTATGACATATCAACATGCTCCCTTTTCAGCCTTGGAGGAACTTTTTTTTTTTTGGTGAAAATATACATAGCCAAAGATACACCACTTCAAAAATTTCTACATTTACAATTCAGTGACATCGATTACATTCTTCCAGTTGTGCTGCCATTCTCACTTTAGATGAAGGTTTACAGAACAAAATAGTTTCTCATTAAACAGTACACATATTGCCCTATGACAATGGTTAAGAACCCCATGACATGTCAACATTATCCTTACTCAACCTTGGGTTCCCTATCACCAGCTTTCCTGTCCCCTTCTGCCTTCTAGTCCTTGTCCTTGGACTGCTGTGCCTCATTAGTCCCGTTATGTTTTATGGGACTGAAGGGTGAACCTCGGGAGTGACATCATCACTGAGCTAAACGAGTGTCAGAGGGCCATACTCTCGGGGTTTCTCCAGTCTCTGTCAGGCCAGTAAATCTGGTCTTTTCTTGTGTGTGTTAGAATTTTGTTCTACATCCTTTTCCAGCTCTGTCCAGAACCTTCTGTTGTGATCCTGGTCAGAGCAGTCAGTGGTGGCAGCCGGGCACCATCTAGCTGTGGTCCATTAGTCCTTTGGACTAATGTTTTCCTTGTATCCTGTTCTCTTCATTCTCCCTTGCTCTCGAAGGGGTGAGACCAGTGGAGTACGTTAGATGGCTGCTCATACGCTTTTAAGACCCCAGAGGCTACTCACCAAGGTAGAATGTAGAACATTGTCTTTATAAACTGTGTTATGCCAATTGGGCTAGATGTTTCCCAAGACCATGGTCCCCACAGCCGTTTGCCCAGCAATGAAGTCCCTCATGGAGTTTCCATGACCTTTCCTTGTACCAGTTGTGCTGGCTTCCCCAGTATTGTGTACTGTCTTACCTTTCACCAAAGTTACCACTTATCTATTGTCTATTTAGTATTTCTACCCCACCCCTCTCATCCCTGGTAACCAACAAAGATTGTTACTTTTTGTGTGTAAATTTTTTCATGAGTTTTTACAATAGAGGTCTCATAAAATATTTGTCCTTTTGTGGTTGACTTATTTCACTCAGCATAATGTCTTCCAGTTTCATCCATGTTACGAGATGCTTCATAGATTCATCATTGTTCTTTATCATTCAGTAGTACTCCATTGTGTACATGTACCATAGTTTGATTATCCATTCATCTGTTCATAGGCATCTAGGTTGTTTCCATCTTTTTGCTGTTGTGAACAATGCTGCCATGAACATGGGTGTGCATATGTCTGTTCGTGTGACGGCTCTTATTTCTCCAGAATACATTCCTAGGAGCGGGATTGCTGGATCGTATGGTATTTCTATTTCTAGGTTTCTGAGGAAGCACCATATCATTTTCCAAAATGGTTGTATCATTTTGCATTCCTATCAGCAGTGCATAAGAGTTCCGATCTCCCCGCAGCCTCTCCATCATTTGTTATTTCCAGTGTTTTTGATTCGCGCCAGTAATGCCAGGGTGAGATGGTATCTCATTGTGGTTTTAATTTGCATTTCTCTAATGGCTAGTGATCGCAAGAATTTCCTCATGTGTCTGTTGTCAATTTGAATGTCTTCTTTGGTGAAGTGTCTGTTCATTTCCTTTGCCCATTTTTTAATAGGATTATTTGTCTTTTTGTTGTAGAGGTGTTGGATTTTCTTGTAGATTATGGAGATTAGACCTTTGTCTGACTCGTACTGTCCAAAAATTTTTTCCCAGTCTGTAGGTTCTCTTTTCACTCTTTCGGTGAATTTTTTAAGAGCATAGGTGTTTGATTTCTAGAAGATCCCAGTTATCTAGCTTATCTTCTGGAGTTTGTGTGTTGTTGATTATGGTTTGTATCCTGTTAATGCCGTGCATTAGGGCCTCTAGCGTTGATCCTATTTTTTCTTCTATCAACTTTATAGTTTTTGGCTTTATATTTAGGTCTTTGATCCGAAATGAATTAGTTTTTGTATACGTTGTGAGGTATGGGTCCATTTTTTTTTTTTTTTTACAGACGGACATCCAGTTTTGCCAGCACCATTTGTTAAAAAGACTGCCTTTTCCCCTTTTGATGGACTTTGGGCCCTTGTTGAAGATCAGGTGACCATGGCTGGATGGATTTACATCTGGGTTTCAATTCTGTTCCATTGGTCAATTTATCTGCCGTTGTACCAGTACCCGGCTGTTTTGACTACCTTAGCTGTATAGTAGGTTTGGAGGTCAGGTAGTGTGAGTCCTACTTTATTCTTCTTCAATAGTGCTTTACTTATTTGAGGCTTCTTCCCTTTCCATATAAAGTTAATGATTAGTTTTTCCATCTCTTTGAAGAATGTTGTTGGTATTTGGATCAGGATTGCATTGTATTTGTAAATTGCGTAGAATTGTCATTTTCACAATGTTGATTCTGCCTATCCATGAGCATGGTATGTTTTTCCATTTATGTAGATCCCTTTGGGATTCTTACAGTAGTGCTTTGTAGTTTTCTTTGTATAGGTCTTTTACATCTCTGGTTATATTTATTCTTAAGTATTTTATTTTTTGAGGGGGCTTCATAAATGGTATTGTTGTCCTGATTTCCTTTTCATAGTTCTGTTATTGGTGTTTACGAATCCAACTGATATTTGTATGTTTATCTTGCTGAATCTATTATTTACAGTAGCTTTCTCATGGAGTCTTTAGGGTTTTCTATGTATAGTATCATATCATCTGCAAACAGGGACAGTTTAACTTCTTCCTTACTATTTGAATGCTCTTTATTTCTTTTTCTTACCTTATTGCTGTAGCTAGAACTTCCAGCACAACGTTAAATAGGAGTGTTGATAAAGGGCATCCTTGTCTTGTTCCTGTTTTCAAGAATGTTTTCAGCCTCTCTCCATTAAGAATGATGTTGGCTGTTGGTTTCGCATAGATGCCCTTTATTATGTCAAGAAATTTCTCTTCTGTACCTATTTTATTGAGAGTTTTTTTTTATCAGGAATGGGTGTTGGACTTTGTCGAATGCCTTTTTTGCATCAGTTGAGATCTTCATGTGATTCTTTTCTTTCCTTTTATTTATGTGATGGATTAGGTTGATTGATTTTCTAATGTTGAAGCATCCTTGCATATCTGGTATGAGTCTTACTTGGTTATGGTGTATTATTTTTTTCATGTGATGCTGAATTCTACTGGCTAGAATTTTGTTGAGAATTTTTGCATCCATATTCATGAGACATACTGATCTGTAATCTTCTTTTTCTGTAGCGTCTTTGACTGGTTTTGGTATCAGCGTTATGCTGGCTTCATAGAATGAATTCAGAAGGGTTGCTTCATTTTCTATGTTCTTAAATAGTTTGAGTAGTACTGGTA
>NW_004443974.1:36992-46458 GCF_000243295.1 Trichechus manatus latirostris
TGTTCTATATATGTCTATTAGGTCCAGTTGGCTGATTGTGCCCTTTAGGTCTTTTGTATCTTTGCTGAGTTTCTTCTTAGTTGTTCTGTCCTTTACTGAGAGTGGTGTGTTGAAGTCTCCTACTATTATTGCAGAACTGTCAATTTCTCTTTTTCTAAAACAGTTTGTTTTATGTATTTTGGAGCCCTGTCATTGGGTGAGTAGATGTTAATTATGGTTATGTCTTCATGATGGATTGTCCCTTAATCACTACATAGTGTCCTTCTTTGTCTTTTATGGTGGATTCTGTTTTAAAGTCTATTTTATCTGAGATTAGTATTACCCCTCCTGCTCTTTTGTGGTAGATGTTTGCTTGACATATTTGTTTCCATGCTTAGATTTTTAATAAATTCACATCTTTGTTTCTAAGGTGTGGCTCTTGTAGACAGCATATTGATGGATCCTGTTTTTTTAATCCATTCTGTCACTCTCCGTCTCTTTATGGGTGTATTGAAGCCATTTATATTCAGTGTAATTATAGATAGATGTGAGTTTATTGCTGTCGTTTTGTAGTGCTTGGTGCTGACGTTTTCTTTGTTCCTCTTACTCTCCTGTGCTGAATTCCTTTCCTTGTGGATTTTTTTTTATTTCTTTTGTTTTTGTAGGTTTTGTTTTTAGTGAGACTTTATGTTTTTCCGCTTTATTTTTATGAATAGGTTTGTTAACTTTCTTTGTGGTTACCATGAAATTTACCCTTGTCTTTCTACTTTTGAAGCAGTCTATTACTACTTGATATTGCCTTGCCTTCCTCTCCGTTAGAGGGTTCTATACCTTTACCTTTTATTCCCTTTTTTATTGTTCTGATGTTGTTGTCATTTACAGATTAACTGCTCTGATTTCCTGTTGTATTTCTTTTGGTTTTGGATGGTCCTTGAGAGTTCATTTCCTAGACTGGTATCTGGCTGGTATGATCCTGCATCCTAGATTCAGCCTGTGAGCTGAAGTTGTTTATTCTCATTTCGAAGAACTCTCTTTAATAATTATTGTAAGCTTGGTTTTGTTTTTACATAGTCCCTTAATTTCTGTGTATCTGGAAATGACCTAATTTCACCATTATATTTGAACTAGAGTTTTGCAGGATGTATTACTCTTGGCTGGCAATTTTTTCTTCAAGGTTTTATATATGTCATCCCATTGCCTTCTTGCCTGCATGGTTTCTGCTGAATAATCTGAGCTCAGTCTTATTGTTTCTCCTCTGTATGTGACTTCTTGAGCTGCTCTCTGGATTCTTTGTTTGTCTTTGGTTTTGGCAAGTGTGATTATGATATGCCTTGGTGATTTTCTTTTGGGGTCTATCCTATATGGGGTTCTTTGAGCTTCTTGGATGACAAGCTTTTCATCTTTCATGATATTGGGGAAGTTTTCTGTCAGCAGTTCTGCAATGATCATCTCTGTGTTTTCTGTTTTCTCCCTCTGTTCTGGAACTCCGATCACTAGCAAATTTTTGCTTTTGATTGTATCCCACATAATTCTTAGGGTGCCTTCATTTTTCTTCTTTCTTTTTTCTGAGTTTTCCTCGAAGAGAGTTGTATCCAAGTGTTTGTCTTCAATTTCACTGATCCTGTCTTCCATCCTTTCAAATCTGCTCCTCAGCCCTTCTATGACACTGTCCATTTCTGAAACCTTGCTGTTTATCTTTTGGATTTCTGATTGTTGTTTTTGTGTAATTTCTAGTTGTGAATTTATTTTGGCATTTTGTTCCTGTATTATTTTCCTGGATTCTTCCTTTTTGTGTGTGTTTTCCATGAATTTGTCTATTTTTTCCTCATTTTTGTCTGCTTTTTGCTTCAACTTTTGGATAATTCTGAGTATTAGAGATTTGAATTCCCTATCAGATAGTTCTAGTGCCTTTTCTTCTACTGGAAAGTCACCTGGTGTTTTATTTTGGACATCTGCTATAACAATCCTGTCTTCTTTTTGTAAATGTTTTGGTAATGTCTGCTGTCTTCATGGCATTCAGTAGTTATTTTTCTCGCTTATTGATCGTAGATTTGTTTATTTCCTCTTTTTTTTTCCAATTATTTGACTATGTCTGAGCAGGCGGGCTGTGTGTTCTTTGTTGTTTGCTGGTCTGTGGGCATACTTTTCACCTCCACATATAGTTGTCAGGGTCAGTGGCTCAGAAATGGTACAGCAGGGCAGCTCTAGCTGAAGAAAAGTTTCTGGGATGGGTTGTTTGTGGCACTTACTATGGCCACCAGAGTAGGCCAGTAATCAGTGAAAGGCAGGTTCTGGCAGACCATGACTGTGCTGCTTGGTGGTGTGATGTTAAGTGCATGGTGCATGTAGGCAGGATGGAGGGGGAGATTGTGATGTGTGGAGCTAAGATGGGTATGGGAGAGAGGAGAGAGAGGAGAGCAGAACAGGAGAGAAAAGCATACAAACAAACAAAAAGGAGTGCGAGGGGAGCTTGCCGTTGGAGTGGAGAGATGAGAGAGTATGAAATGGAGAAAAAGAAAAAGGAGAAGAAGAAAAAAAAAGAAAAGAAATGAAAAAAATGAATAAATAAAAATTAGAAAGGAAAAAGAAAAGCAAAGCTCCCAGGGATCCCACCAGTGTGGCTACGAGGTCTGGGGAAGTTGCTCCCAGGCACTGAAGTACATCCTGGCTAGAAGGCATAGAGGTGTCACTCAGCACCAGGTGTTCAGGGGACAGGAAGAGAAGGAAGGGATAGAGAGATATGAAACTGAGTAATGAAGAAAGACAAAAAGGGAAAAGAAAATAAAACAAATTAAAAAAAAGAACAAGAAACCACCCCCAAATTACAGAACAAAAACCTCGGGAAAAAGAAATGCGCTCAGGCATCCCTCTGCACGTCTGCACAAGCTGAGGGGGTTCGTCCCAAGCTGCATAACACTGCCCTGCCAGAACGGGCTCCCAACTCGAGAAAAGGAAAAGAAAACAAACAAACAATTCCAAACAAACAAAAAAAGCCATGGAATGCCACCAGTGTGGCAACAGGTACCAGGAAGCAGTTTCACATTTGAGCGGAGTTTCACCGCCTTTAAGGAAGAAGCAAAGATGGCCTACGGAGTCAGGTATTTGAAAGAAAGGAGGGGGAGGTGGTGAAAGGTAAGGAAGAAATCAAAAGAAGCAGAAAAAAACAACACCAGCAGCCAACAAATGGCACTCAGGGAGTCAGCCAGTGTGGGTGGGTGGAATCCAAGCAGCCAGTGCTTTCTGGCCAAGAGACTGTGGCTGCAGGAAGCAGAGGAGGCCGAGTGGGGGTGAAGAAGGGTGGGGACGGGAAAGCGTATGTCGTTGGTTTCCAGTTGTTCTCTCTCCTGCTGGAAGCTCTGTGAATCTGCTTTCTTGTTCCCCCTGTTCTCTGATCTCTGATAGGAGTCCAAGATGGTGGATCTCTGCTTTGTTAGCTCATAGGGACCTCTGCATATATCTCTCCTGGCTCTCTGTTCTCTGTCAATTTCTTATTCCATTTGGTGCTTGGCTGATTTCTTTATCTCTTCATTTGATGCTTAGGGTTTTAGGATTGCTGTATTCTCTGTTTGGCTTAGTTTTTTGGATCTTTGCTGTGGAGGGACAGCGTGGTGCTTCTGTCTAGAGCACCATGTTGCCAGGAAGTTTGGTGGCAGCATTTTGAAAAGCATAAAGCTCAAGAACCCTGAGTTAGAGTCTCATTTCTGTGTAGATTGAACATTGTCTTAGGTGATGCCTCACAGATGTGTGGATTTTCTACACTTTTGACAGGTTTACCTTTATTTCTGTGAAAGAAGCCTCCTCACTATGTTTCCTGAGTTTGCCCCTTGCTAGTTTTGTGACATTAGGCAAACTTAACCCCTTGAATTTCAGTTCTCTAATCTATAAACTCGAGATAACAGTAATAAGGCTATTATGGGGAATAACAGCATACTTATTGTAAAGTGCCTGATATGTTGTCTGGCACACAGCAAAAGCACAACAAACAATAGCTATATAAAATGAAAAACAAAACAGTGAATGTGGTGTATAATTAGAACGCTGGCCCAGTACTTTGTAGAATATGATTATAATAGTTAACAGAAATCAATGACAACAGATGCTATTGTTGCCATAGAAATGTAGAAACAATGCTAAAAATTCTTCTCTGATGCAGAGAAATGTAATTCCTCTAGAAAAGAACATTCTTTATATAATAGTAAAAATACTTATTTTCCTTTTGTTTTGAAGTGGCCTTTGCTCAACTCTTCCATGCATCCTAGACTTGTGATTTCTTCTACAGGGATTCCTGTATCCATGTAACCAAGGGTATCACAGGAATAGCAGGACTAACATTAACATGTATTGGCTGGTTTCTTCCAAGGGTGCTGCACGTGTATGTAATCCTCATGACAATCCTAGGAGGCAGGAATCATTGCTATTGCCAGTGTATGGGAAACAGGGGCACAAGGAGACACATGACCCAGTCATACCATATATATGTAACTTGGTCACTCACATGCTGTTCCGTGTGCTCATATAGCCCTGCCTCTCACCTTGGACACAACACATGGGACAGCACACTGGTATGTTTGGTATCTACCTTGGGCTATCTGATCTCCTTGTCTGGCTCTGTATATCAGGGAACAAGGAGAAGAAATGTTCTAAAAGAGACCTCTCAGAGACCAAACCTGCAAACCAGGGTCTTCATTTTGGCTACCGCTGGGTGAAATCTGGGCTGGCCAGGAAATCCCGTTGTTGGGATTGGACACTTCCAAACCTACTCTAATGGGACTTGAACTAGCTTGTCCTTAAAATGAGTGTGGGTCTTGAGTTGCATTTGATGGTAAGCAAAAGAGACAGCCTCAGAAATCATCCTTGTCGTTCTCACTAATTAGTCACTAAGCCATTTGAGGGCAGTATCTTCATTTCTAGCATATAAAATGGCATTTAGTAGGTGTTCAGCAAGGATAAATGCACACACACCAGATGGTTCTTCATGTCTACTTTATTAATACTTGGAAATCAACTAAAGATTAAGGTAAATTTAGTGTCTTTAATGAATTATTCAATTTTCAACATTATAAAAAATAAAATTATTAATTGTTACCTAGATCATTGGATGAGAAAGCACAGTTTAGCTTTTTACCTTGAGGAAGCTGATGATTCCAAAAGATGAATATTCAATTGCCATTCACTCAATAATCATTTACTGATGTTTAATCAACTACCTTTCTGAGATGGGGTAAGAAGTTGCATGTTCAATCAGATTCTTAGGTCCATTCTATGCAGAATGGAACTATAGGGCAATAGTTATGGAAGGACCTTAGCCATCATCTTGTCTTAATCTTTTATTTACAGATGAGAATACCAAGGCCCAGAGAAGTTTAGTGGCATGCTCTTGGTCACAAAGTGGCAAAAACAGAGGTTCTTTATTCTCCACCTACTAACCTTTTCATTGCTATCCACCATCTCTAAAATCTTCAAAATGCTCCTGGAACCATTCTGACTGGTAGACTGATTTAGGAATGTACCTGCTGAGTCTGTCTTGGGACAGATCATAGACTCAAGATTATCAGCATTTAGAACTAGACCCTTCCCTATTGATGCCTTCTGACTCAGACTCAATGCGTATTTGTTTAAGATACTTTCATGGAAGGTCAGTGAAGATGCTGCCAGTCTTAAGAGATTTTTAGTATGAAATATGTCAAGCAAACAGTAGAGTGCATTGTTTAAATAACTTGCCTCAAAATGTTTCAATTTAGAACTCTACTTAATACCTCTACCTTTAAAATAGCATAATGCCTTACATATAAAGGCACACAAATGTTTTGAAACTATGTAGAAAATTCTATAAAATGGTAAACATTTAGGTTGATGATGACCTGGTTGTGGAGGTGGGGAGAGAGAAGAGTGGGATAAGGAAGGGGCCTACGGATTGAGTCAGAGATGTTCTATTTTGCAGTTAATGATGGATACATGGCTACTGATTGATTGTCATTATTTTTATCTTATCCATTTTTTATAAACATTTATTTGTTAATTTTCAATATTTTGTTAAATTTCTCAAAAAAATAGCTTAATGAATGAATAAATTTCAAGAGGATAGCCAATATTTTAGCACATTATTAGTATTCTGGACTTTTTTGGAGAGTTATTTTTAAATAATAGATATGTTTATTTTTATTTACTTTTAAATGTAATAATACATTTATTATTATAATGCACATCTGACAGAAGTGTTGCATATATGACAACTTTCATACTTAAAAAACCTGAAGTCTAATACAAATGACTTGCTCACAGTAACCAACCTGGAGGGTTAGTGAGCCTGACTAAAGTCTTGTTAGTTATAGATCAATACACATTCTACAATATCACTGCCATGAACTTCATTGGATGTCACCCTATGAATGATTAGCCTGACCAGCAACTCTAACTTGGTTCACAAATGGACTTGGACTATGAGCTAGAAAATTCTATCATTATGCCTATTTTCCCCACCAAAAGAGTTGCCTATGCAACATTATGTAGTAAAGACATCTTCAAATTTAAAGATTTTTAGAAAGCTGCCTGTCCAAGAGTAAAAACTTGTACTCTGTAAAACAAAAGCAGAACTTTATTGAAAATTCAATACAGTTGGAACCAGGAAAAATGTTCAGCTCACAAAGTGAAACTAGAACACTCTGAGATGGTGAGGTTACAAATCAGGAATTAACAATGCAAAATTTCTAATTGGTGCTCAGTAATATAAGGTGGCAGGAGGCAGAATAACTTGAAGCAGGGAATCAGTAGGGATTGGTTCAAAGTTCGTATATGGGCTTCTTAGATTGGTTACCTTAGATAATTGCAGAAGTTGTGACTAAAGGGGAAATTTACAGGGTAGTAACATTCCTTTCTGAGGACAGTCTGCTAAGATAGCATCCCTAGCAAACATTCCCAGGGAGTTGCTTGTGAAGGAAATTTCTGATAAGGGGCTTGCATCAAGATCCTCTTTTTAGAGACACTGATTCCATATCTTTAGCTTAACCACAGAGAAAAAACATTTTCTTAGTTGCAAGATTAATTCTGCTCAAGGTTAACAGCTGCTGAGGAGTAGGCAAAAGCTAAAATGGAGTCAGGGCTTAGACTCAGACTTTGACAGAATTAAGCACCTCAGTTTTGGAGCTCTCACATACTTTAGTGTCCATACAAAGCCACTTACAAAGCTTTAGAAAAAAGTATTCAGGGCTGTTCTTAACTCAAATTAGTTTTGCCCACATTTTTGTATTTCCTAGTCATAAAGTGTTCCTTTGCATTCAGTTATATAATAAGGTTTTACTGATGTTAAAAAAAAAAATCTCATTTTAATTTCTTTGTCGTTAAAGCATAGGATTTTTTCAAGCAGTTATTCTATATGCTTATAGGGAGACAGTTCTGTTGATTAAAAAAACAAAAACAAAAGTGGCTCAATGTAGGTTAGTTACAGTGAAGCTTTTAAAGACAAGGAGAGAGCTTAAGACAGAAAATCAACCTTTGGGTAATGTTAATGTGACTGACTGATCCATGCCCTTCCCCCTTACCGAGATGAGCTGGCATCAGGATACCAGGTGGTGTTTGGCTTGGCCAGCCTCCCCATTCATTTGCACAAATCTTTAGGTGTAGTTTGGAGGTTTTTAAATAATAAAAAGTTCCCTCAATTATTCAGGTAATTCCAAAGGTTATCTCAGGAAGCAAGGGAAATTACCTAAAGTTATATCCTTTGCATTAGATAAATGCTGAGCTAGTTTACGGTTAACAAATGTCTTTGTCACAAAGGGGGTAAGCAAAGGCTTAATCACTGTGCCAAACTGGGCCTCAGTTTCCTTATTATTATCACTGAACTCTCTGAAAGAATTTTTAAAATCCAGTGCTGTTTCAATACTTTTAAATGAAAAAAAATGGAGCTGTGTAAGTTGACAAAATGGCATAGGTGGTCAAGTGAACAATGTCCCTAAGACTTGACTTTAGTGAAACTTAAGTCTAGCTTTGCTGTAAATTAGGCCACCTTCATTGACCAGTGAGATTCTGACATTGTTTCTACCCTCGTTTACCAATGAAATTCTGACAGTGTTCTGGTAGTAAATTGTATACACCAATCAGAAATAAGCTTTTGCTTCCGTGTTTTCTCAATATATGCCAATCTCTGCTGATACTTGGTGGAGTACCTTTCCACCTGTGGTTTGGTGCTACCCGATTTGAGAATCTTCTGCCCGAATAAATCTCATCTAATAGATTAATTTCATTACTGACTCAGTTCCTTTTGACAGTATATTTCAGTCAGCTTCAATTAGGTCACAATCTTTATTTCCTTCATTCTCCTTTAAAAATAAGGGTTAATTCCTAAGAAACGGAAATTAAGGTTTACTGATAAAGAGATGATTTGAATTTATTTGTGGCCCCTGTGTTTTAATATACTGCTTTTCTCTTAACCTTCCTTGCCTTTTATTCACATTGTCTATATGTGTATTAGGAGGTTTAATTGTTTTTAAAAGGAGAGAGTAAGTTAACTTTAAAACTCCTTGGTCTGAAACTAAAATAGTCTACTAATATACTCATAATTTTATTCTAATACAAGTTATTGCCACTATCCTCAATTTATACTGTCACTTAGACTTTACTTTCTCTCTAATTTTTCTCCTAATTTAATGGTTTTTATGATTAAGAAAACAACTCAATAATAAAGAATTATTTTTGTAATTTTATATTTGATAAATGTATAGTGTACTTTCATTTACAATTCAGAATGTTGGACTTAAATTTATACATATTCATCATTGCATATGGATATTGGATATTGTATATGCAAATTTAGCAATATAGTGCTCATTAGAATTAATAGAAAGATGTAACTGAGTTCTTCATGACATTTACTATTTCTCACAGAGTGGAATATAAAAGTGGATATAAATTACTATCCAGGTATGTTCTATCATCTCCTCTATTTAACTGAAAGCATTGTTCTTTAGAAACTGTTTTGGATAGGGAGATTCTGTTTGGGGTAGTCTACAAAAGGTGCACAATACCATTGCATGGAAGTCAGCCTTACAAGGGGAGGGGAGGGACTTACGCTCCTAAATCCACCTTTTATCTGACCTTGATATATCTTTTTTTCTTTTAGTTTTTTTATTGTACTTTAGATGAAGGGGTTACAGAACAAATAGTTTCTCATTAAACAGTCAGTATACATATTGTTTTATGACATTGGTTAACAACCCCACGACATGTCAACCCTCTCCCTTCTCGACCTTGGAGGACCTTTTTTGGTGAAAATATACATAGCCAAAGTTACACCATTTCAAAAATTTCTACATGGACAATTCAGTGACATCAATTACATTCTTCCCATTGTGCTACTATTCTCACTATCCTTTTCCAAATTATTCCATCACTATTATCTTCAACTCACTGCCCCCTAGGCTTCCCATCAAACATTTTGAGTTGCTGTTGTCAATTTGATCTCACATAGATAATTCCTTTTTTTTTGTACCTT
>NW_004443974.1:47307-48657 GCF_000243295.1 Trichechus manatus latirostris
AGTGAATATGGGTGTGCATATGTCTATTTGTGTGATGGCTCTTATTTCTCTAGGATATATTCCTAGGAGTGGGATTGCATTTTGTAGGGCTTTTTTTTTTTTTGTGGTGCTGACGTTTTCTTTGTTCCTGTTACTCTCTTGTGCTGAGTTCCTTTTGTTTGTGGATTTTTTTTTCATTTCTTCTGTTTTTGTAGGTTTTGTTTTTACTGAGACTTTACGTTTTTCTTCTTTATTTTGATGAGTAGGTTTGTTAACTTCCTTTGTGGTTACCTTGGAATTCACCCTTATCTTCCTAGATTTGAACCAGTCTGTTATTATTTGGTATCGCCTAGCCTTCCTCTCCATTAGACGGTTCTATACCTACACAGTTTATTCCCTCTTTTATTGTTCTGATGCTGTTGTCATTTACAGATTAACCTCTCTGGTTCCTTGTAATTCTTTTGGTTTTGCATAGTCTTTAAGAGTTCATTTCCTAGGATGGTATCTGGCTAGTACAATCTTGTGTCCTATATTCATCCTGTGGTCTGCTGTTGTTTGTTCTCAGATAAAAGAACTCCCTTTAATAAGTCTTGTAAGTTTGGTTTGGCTTTTACATAGACCTTTAATTTCTGTTTATCTGGAAATGACCTAATTTCACCATCATATTTGAATGAGAGGTTAGCAGGATATATTATTCTTGGCTGGCAATTATTTCCTTACACGGTTTTGTATATGTCATCCCATTGCCTTCTTGCCTGCATTGTTTCTGCCGAATAATCCAAGCTTAGTCTTATTGTTTCTCCTCTCTATGTGACTTTTTGTTTTTCTTGGGCTGCTCTCAGGATTCTTTGTTTTTGGTTTTGGCGAATGTGATTATGATATGCTTTGGTGATTTTCTTTTGAAGTCTATCCTATATGGGGTTCGTTGAGCTTCTTGGATGGTCAGCTTTTCATCTTTCATGATATTGGGAAGTTTTCTGTCAGCAGTTCTTCAAAGATACTCTCTGTGTTTTCTCCTCCTGTTCTGGAACTCTGAGAGCTGGCAGATTTTTGCTTTTGATTGTATCCCACACAATTCTTAGGGTTTCTTCATTTTTCTTCATTCTTGTATTTTGAGTTTTCCTCAAACAGAGTTGTACATAAGCATTTGTCTTCAATTTTGCTGATCCTGTCTTCCATCTCTTCAAACCTGCTCCTCAGCCCTTCTATGACACTGTCCATTTCTGAAATCTTGTTGTTTATCTTTTGGATTTTTAATTGTTGTTTTTGTATGATTTCTAGTTGTGAATTTATTTTAGCATTTTGTTCCTGTATTATTTTCTTGAATTCTTCCATTTTTTTGTCTGTATTTTCCATGAGTTTGTCTATTTT
>NW_004443974.1:48757-80882 GCF_000243295.1 Trichechus manatus latirostris
CATTCAGTGGTTATTTTCCTCATTTATTGATTGTAGATTTGTTTATTTCATCTTACTTTTTTGTTTTATTTGGTTATGTCTGAGCAGGTGGGCTGTGCATTCTTTGTTGTTTGCTTGTCTGTGGGCATGATACTTTTCACCTCCCTCTCCAATAGGCGGGGTCAATCACTCAGGTATGGGACTCAGGTCCAGCAGAAGGGGAGTTGCTGGGATGGGTTATTTGTGGCATGTACCAAGGCTGACAGTGTGGACTGGGAATCAGTTAGGGGCAGTTTCCAGTAGGCCGTGCCTGTGCTGCTTGGGAGTGTGGTGTTCAGTGCATGGTGCAGGTAGGCAGGAAGGAGGGGTTAGATTGTGATGTGTGGAGCTAAGATGGGTATGGGAAAGAAGAGAAAGAAGAGAGAAGAACAGGAGCCAAAAGCATACACACACAAAAAGAAAAGAGTACTAAGGGAGCTTGCTATTGGAGTGGAGCGATGAGAGATTGAGAAATGAGGAAAAACAAAAATGAAAAAAAAAGAAAAAGGGTAAAAGAAAAAAATGAATAAATCGAGAAACTGGAAATGAAGGAAGAGAAAAAGGGAATAAGAGTGAGAAGAAAACAAAACAAGAAACAAAAACAAAAAAACAAAAAAAAAAAAGAAATGAAAAAAGAAATGCCCCCAGGGATGTTCCTGTGCGTCTGTGCAGAGTAAGGGAGCAGCTTCCAAGCCGCGTGGTACTGCCCTGCTAGAAGGGGCTCCAAACAGACAAAAGAAAAAGAAAGCAAACAAACAAATCAAAACAGAACAAATCATGCTGAACAAATTAAAAAAAAAAAAAAAAGCCCTGGAGGTCGTACCAGCGTGGCGGCACGGGTTGCGAAGCAGTTTCACAGTTAACTGATGTTTTGCAGCATTTCAGGAAGAAGCATAGATGGCTTAAAGAGCGTGGTATTTGAGAGAAAAGAGGGGGAAGTGGTGAGAGGTAAGGAAGAAATCTAAAGAAGCGGAAAAAAGCAACACCAGCAGCCAACAGAAAACACTCAGGGAGCTGGCCAGTGTGGGCGAATGGAATCCAAGTGACACTGGGGTGCTTCCCATCCAAGAGACTGTGGCTGCAGGAAGCAGTGGAGGCTAAGTGGGGGTGAAGAAGAGTGGGGGTGGGAAAGCTTATATTCATGGTTCCTGATTGTTCTGTCTCCCGCTGGAAGGTCTGTGAAGCTGTTTTCTCATACCCCCTGTTCACTGATCTCCAATAGGAGTCCAAGATGGTGGATCTGTGCTGTGGTAGCTTAACTGATAAGAGACCTTTGCATGTATCTCTCTTTGCTCTCTGTTCTTTGTCAATTTCTTATTCCATTTGGTGCTTGGCTGAGTTCATTATCTCTTCATTTGATGCTTAGGGTTTCAGGATTGATGTGTGACTCTGTTTGACTTAGTTTTTCTGATCTTTGCTGTGGAGGGATGGTGTGGTGTTTCTGACCTTGATTTATCTTGATAATAGTTATAGTTAACTTTATAGGTTTGGGGATGTTTCATGTTGTGATTGCAAATAAACCAAGGTGTTGTTGTTGTTAGGTGCCCTTCGAGTGAGTTCTGACTCATAGTGACACTATGTATGACAGAACAAAATGCTGTTGGGTACTGTGCCATCTCACAATCTTTGTTATGCTTGACCTCGTTGTTGCAGCCACTGTGCCAATCCATCTCATTGAGGGACTTCCTCTTTTTTGCTGACCCTCTACTTTACCAAACATCCAAGGTGTACTTAGCACTTTTGCTGTTATGTTCAAACACTTTTTTATTTCCTGTCGCTACTTACATATTTTTTTCATTTCAAAATGAACCATGAACCATGTCTTCAGAGCTTGCAGGAGTTTGAGCCTCTGACCCCCCCCCCCCCCATGAACCCCTAAGGCTTCCTTGGGGCTGCCCAGAAAAGGCTAAATCTGCTCTGTCCCTGAAAGCATAGCTGGCTCATGGTTCACTGGTTCAAGGTTCCAGTGCTGTTGAATTTTCTCTAGGAATAAAATGTGGTTTCAGATGCCCTTTACAGGGTGGGGGGAAAAAAAAAAGAGAGAGAAAGAAAACAAAGACTCTCATTATATGTTCCAGTAGCAATGCTAATGACTAAGATATTGGCAGTCGAGGAGACAGTTGGCGTTGACCTCAAACTCTTTACTTGGAAACAGTTTCACAGCCCTGTTTTGAAAAGTCTGCAGCTACTCTAAAACCAAAAAAAAACCAAAAACACAAAACCCAAACCCGTTGTCAAGTCGATTCCTACTCATAGAGACCGTATAGGACAGAGTAGAACTGCCCCATAGCGTTTTCAAGAGCAGCTGGTGGATTCGAACTGCTGACCTTCTGGTTAGCAGCCGAGCACTCCCAAAGCTGCTGTAGAGAGGCTTTAAAAACCAAGTGCCCTGCCAAAGGCACAAGCGCCTTTCAATGCGTAGTGTCTGACACCCTCATCTTAGGACTAGTGCCAACTATGTTTTCAAGAACAGAGCAGATTCAGCCTTTTCTGGGCAACCCCCAGGAGACCTTAGGGGTTCGTTGAGTGAAGGGGTCTAAGGTTCACACTCCTGCAAAGCTGGAGGGCATGGGTCAGAGGAGTTTCTGAAGCAAGACAGATGGATGTCACCTGAGGCCCACCACCCAGAAGAGTGAAGTGGGTAATGACTTAGCCTGCTGAGCCTCATTTTCTTCATATATAAAGAGGAAAAATAATAAAGTTGATTGAGAATTTAATTAGATAAATCATGTACTGTCTGGTATACAGTAAGTACTCAAGTGTTAGCAATAAATAACATTTTTATCCACATTACTATTACTACCTCCTATTGTATTCATAAACTGAACTTGTGGTTTGCAATGTCCTCTTATCCCAGGCTTTAACAAATGGAAGACAATCCATACCAAGTATCTAAATGACCAACCAGCTTCACAGAAATGACCAATTACAAACAGATGAATAGCTTCTGGAGAGAAATGTGTCATCATGGGACAGTAATCAGCCACTCTGTGAAAAAGGGAATAATTTATAATCTCAGAGTGGGAAAGACCTTTCTTAGCATTCCTTACAATCTACAAGCCATAAAAAAAAAATTGATAAATTCTACTAAATCAAATCAAAACTTTTGCATGGCATAAAACATTAAAAAAAAAATCAAGTTCACATAAAAAATCAGGGAAACATTTGCAATTCAATCGTACAACATTATGTCCCAGATATATAACACTTTATCATAGCTAAAAAAAGATCAACATTCATTAGAAAAAATGGACAAGGGAGATGAAAACAGAGGTCAGAGAACAGTAAAAAAAAGGTTCTCAAGCCAAAGGATTCTTAATATCATAGTAGGAAAAGTTTAATTAAAACCGCACTGAAATACTGTTTCTCACCCACCAGATTTGCAGAGTCTGAAGTTTGATGATACATTCTGTTGGTAAGGGCCACCTTTCAGCCTCGCTGAGGGGCTGGATATTTGTACAATGCCCTGCAAAGAAATTTAGCCACATATATTACAATTCCAAATGCGTGCCACTTTTGTCTCAACAATTCTACTTCCCCGTATTTAACCAACTTACACCATTGCAAATATAAATTGACGTATGTACAAATTTATTATTTCCACATTTTAAATAAGAATAGAAGTTTGAAATTAGGCTGAGTGTTCATCAATAAGGCGCTGCTTAAATAAATTAGGATCAAATCACAGAACAGTAAGAATACCATGTAACTATAACAAAAGAATATCTGCATATACTAATATGGAAAGACATCTGAAATATGTGAAAAAAGCAAGGTTTCTTTTTAGTACAGGTTGTATAGTATGTCATAATTTGTTTAGAAACTCCAGGGAAGAATATATATTAATATTTGCATATCATAAAACTATTCCTGGAAGTATATCCACAACACTGATAATAGCAGAGACTGGAGGGGTGGGGTTTTGTGGGATGGGCCAGATGTGGGTCTCAGGAGAGGAGTTCAGGTGCCTATGGCCAGTGACCCTCCTGATTGGTCAGCACCTGTGCATAGGAGTGGTCAAGTATTTTTCATATTATTCCTGGACTTTGTGTGCAAGTTGCTGGTGGTAGAAAGGAACATGGAGATGGCCTGGTCTAAGCTCTGTCTTTACCTGAGGCAGCTGAGTTAGGCAAGTAAAAGAGGGCTGTTGGGCCATCTCCCCTTAACTCAGCCTCCAGGGACAGTGTGTTGGTGCCAGAGGTCAGCCATGGAAAGAACCAACAAACACTGCTTCTTTTATGAAGACAAGTTGCTCAGCATTTAGTAGCACGGCACTGGATGAAGCTATGGCAAGAAGTAACAAACCATAGCAGAGCATGGGTGAAATTTGAATTAATAAGTCATAACTCCAACCTGTTCAGTCCTTCTGCTGAACCAGGCTGCCTATCGCTCAGAATTCCAATCTAAATAATTAGAGGGATTCTACATATGCTAATAGGTCCCTAGGTAGTGCAAGATGTTTGCACTCAACTACTGACCCAAAGGTTAGCAGTTGGACCTACTCAGCAGTGCTGTGGAAGAAAGGTCTGGCAATGCTTCCATAAAGATCACAGCCAAAAAAAAAAAACCTTTATGGAGCAGTTCTACACTATAACACATGGGGTTGCCATGAGTCAGAATATACTCCACGGCAACAGTTTGGTTTGGTTTTACATATGCTCATAGGAAGGTAGTAATTCTCCACACAAGCATGATAAAGCACAAACTATAGACCTCTCTCCATGTACAAATCTCAAAACAGGAGGAACAGACACAAGAAAGAGAGTCCCAATATACGCAAAATGGGGGGCTCTGTGTAATAAGACACTTCTAACAATGGCAGGATGAGGCCCTGGGTGACACAAAGGGTTAACATGCTTGGCTGGTAGCCAAAAAATTGAAGGTTCAAGTCCACCCAGAGGCACCTTGTAAGAAAGTTCTGGAGATCTACAAAATCAGCCATTGAAAACCCTATGTAGCACAGTCCTACTGTGACACACATGGAGTCACAGTGAGAAAGAGTTGTATTTTTAAGACAGGATTGTTATGGTTTGCTCATGCAACACAACAACATTTAACTATGTGTTTGTCCACCCCTAAATTTATTGCATTATAATAATTTCTTAGAGGCAGCAGGCGCTGTATTTCTGTGTGTGCCATAGGATATTATGTGTCTTCATGAATGGGGGTAGCCTGACCCCTTACACACTGCCATTGGTAAAAATGTCTAAGTCATGAATCAAACTCACTGTTAATAAGTAATTCACTCTAATAACGGCCATCCAGGCATACAGCTGCCACAACAGTTTTTCAGATTCCCTTGAAAAAGAAGTATAATCTCTTTAGAAAATATACTTCTTGAATTCAGTAGTTATAAAATTATACTAAAAGTTCAAAGGAAAATTTAAGTTAGCCAGAGGGTAATGGAGATGAGTGCTTTTACTCCTTTAACACAAGGATGAAACAGAATTCAAATTTTACTGCTCACATTTATGCAATGCATGCAAAATGAGGTATTACATTAAGATAATTATCCAGATAACTCCAATTCAGATCCCCAGTAATGTGATCTGGTATCACACACACAAAAATGAACCATTAAAATAGTGATCCTCAAATTCAACTCTGAAAATATTTTTAGCATACACGCCCAATTAATCATTCATAAATTATACACATGCAGTGCTGCTTTAAGTGTATTCATTATTAAGGGTATGTAAAATTGATAACTTTACAATACTAATGTAAAGTACAATGTAGATATAAATGTCAGTCTTGCCATCTTACACATGCCCTCGGCATGCCCTGGCCTGAAATTATGGTTCTCAAAACTCAGTGTGCTTCATGTCAACTGGACGTTGACACAATCCTGCCCCCACCCCACCATCTAGAAGATCCCAAGTAGATATAGAGATAAAGCTTGGAAAATGCATTTTAACAAAATCTTCTGAGCTCCTGAGCCACACTGTGTCAGACAGTTTAGAGCCAGTGGTAGTTCCCTTGTGTCCTGACTTGAATTCTGTGTTATAATGATTTCTCTGAAGAATTAGATCACTTGAATTTTTTACTTCAAAAGGAAAGAATAACTTTAAAAGAAGAATTTTTTCCCTCAAAACATTTATAATGTTAGATACTTGTAATTCTTTTCATTGGGGGTGGCCTCAATGGAACATTTAAACAACAACAAAAGAAGTTCTTTTTTAGCCTTTGTAAGTAACAAAAAAGCATTTTTTTTTTGGTTTTATTTTCTGAAAATTTAAAGGTTTTAATAAAGACAATTTATTTCCATAGGGGGGAAAAATGAGAAATATTTATCTGACACAGAAGAGATAAAAACAATTCTTAAGTAAAAAGATCATACGTTCCCCAGAGGGGTATATATGTATATATATAATATATACTTTGTTCATCCAAATGAGAGTCAAGATATGTTTAAATCAGCTTATATTAAGACATGTAATTTCAGATGAGAGGTGGAATAAATGATTACATAGTTTTGGTGATTTCTAGAATATTATAATGTGTTTGAATTTCAATATAAGCTATTTTTATAAGTATTACATATCTCATAAAACATGTTTAAGTCTCAATGTTTCAAAAACTACATTCAAATTTTCTAGATATATTCTTTGAAATGTTCGATTAAAAAAAAAATTCAGTCCTTGAAGCTTTTACTTAATGGAGGAGGAATGGGTCTGAGAAATTAAAGAGGAAAACTTGAATAGCCTTGTTATAAAAACTACAAATATATATTTTTTCTTTTTAATATTTGTTTTTGTTGAAAAAAATATTTTTGTTGCCTCTGCTTAGTAAAGGTAAATGGAGAAAAAGAGAGACAGAGAGGTAGAGAGGAAGGGAGAGGGGGAGGGAGGAAGGAAGGAAATGAAGGAAGAAAGAAGGAAGGAAAGAGACAGAAGGAAAGGAAGGAAGAAAGAACACAAGAAAGAAAGGAAGAAAGAAAGAAAAAACAGGGAAGGGAAAGAAACCAGAAGGGAAAAAACAACTTCCATGCCCCTCAATAAAAAAACAAACAAAAAAAAAAACCCACAAAGAAGAGTTACCATCAACTCGACTCCAACTCATGGAGACTCCACATATGTCAGAGTGGAACTGTGCTCTAAAGGGTTTCAAAGGCTGATCTTTCAATGGTAGATCACCAGGCCTTTCTTCCAATGTGCCTCTGGGTGGACTTCAACCTCCAAACTTTCAGTTAGCAGCTGAGTGCTTAACTGTTGGCACCACCTAGGAATTTCATGCCCCTATATAGAGGACTGGAAAAATAAGTTATAGTTTTTGTTGTTGTTGTTAGTTGTCATCAAGTCAGTTCTGACTCATAGTGACCTCATGTACAACAGAACAAAACACTGCCCAGTGCTGCACCATCCTCATAATCTTTGTTATCTTTGAGCTCATTGCTGTAGCCACTGTGTCAATCCACCTTGTTGAGGGTTTTCCTCTTTTTTGCTGACCCTCTGCTTTACCAAGCATGATGTCCTTCTCCAGGGACTGTTCTCTCCTGATAACATGTCCAAACTATGTGAGACAAATTCTTGCCATCCTTGCTTTTAAGGAGCATTCTGGCTGTACTTCTGCCAAAACAGATTTACTCATTCTTTGGGCAGTCCACAGTCTATTCAATATTCTTCGCCAATACCATAATTGAAAGGCATTGATTCTTCTTTGGTCTTCCTTATTCATTGTCCAGCTTTCGTGTGCATATGAGGCGATTGAAAACACCATGGCTTGAGTCAGGCACACCTAAGTCCTTAAAGTGACACTTTTGCTTTTATACACTTTAAAGAACTCTTTTGTAGCAGATTTGCCCAATGCAATGCATCCTTTGATTTCCTGACTGTTGCTTCCATGGGCGTTGATTGTGGATCCAAGTCAAATAAAATCCTTGACAATTTCAATCTTTTCTCCATTTATCATGATGTTATTTATTGGTCTAGTTGTGAGGATTTGTGATTTCTTTATGTTGAGGTGTAATCCATACTGAAGGCTGAGGTCTTTGATCTTCATCAGTAAGCGTTTCAAGTCCTCTTCACTTTTCAGCAAGCAACGCTGAGTCATCTATATAATGCAGGTTGTTAATGAACGTTCCTCCAATCCCTATGCCCCGTTCATCTCCATATAGTCCAGCTTCTTGGATTATTTGCTCAGCATACAGATTGAATAAATATGGTGAAAGCATACAACCCTGACACACACCTTTCTTGACTTTAAACCACATAGTGGTTTGTTTGAATGACTGCCTCTTGGTCTGTGTTCCTGAGCACTATTAAGTGTTCTGGAATTCCCATTCTTCACAATGTTATCCATAAGTTGTTAAGAACCACGCAGTAGAATGCCCTTGCCTAGTCAATAAAACACAGGTGAACATCCTTCTGGTATTCTCTGCTTTTAGCCACGATCCATCTGATATCAGCAATGCTATCCCTGGTTTCACTTCGTCTTTGGAATCCGGCTTGAATTTCTGGAAGTTCTATGTCATTGTACTGCTCCAACAGCTTTTGAATGATCTTCAGCAAAATTTTACTTGCGTATGATATTAATAATATCGTTGGATAATTTCCACCTATGTTGGTTCAGCTTTCTTTGGAATAGGCATAAATATGGATCTTTTCAGTCAGTTGGCCAGGTAGCTGGCTTCCAAATTTCTTTCTCTTTTTTTTATTGTACTTTAGATGAAGGTTTACAGAGTTGGAATTTTGTTCTACATTTTTCTTCAGCTCTGTCCTGGAGCCTCTAATGTGATCCCTGTCAGAGCAGTTGGTGGTGGTAGCCAGGCACCATCTAGTTGTGCTGGACTCAGTCTGGTAGAAGCTGTGGTAGTTGTGGTCTATTAGTCCTTTGGACTAATCTTTCCCTTGTGTCTTTGGTTTTCTTCATTCTCCCAGGCTTCCAAATTTCTTGGCATAGAGGAGTGAGCACTTCCAGCATCTCATCTATTTGTTGAAACATCTTTATTGGTGTTCTGTCAATTCCTGGAGGCTTGTTTTTCACCAATGCTGTCGGTGCAGCTTGGACTTCTTCTTTCACTACCATCGTTTTTTGATCATATGCTACCTCCTGAAATGACTGAACGTCAACCCATTCTTTTTGGCACAGAGACTCTGTGTATTCCTTCCATCTTCTTCTGATGCTTCCTGCATCTCTCAGTATTTTGCCCATAGAATCCTTCAATAATGCAACTCCAGGCTTGGATTTTTAATTCAGTTCTTTCAGCTTGAGAAATTTCAAGCATGTTCTTCCCTTTTGGTTTCCTAACTCCAGGTCTTTGCCCATGTCATTGTAATACTTTACTTTGTCATCTCAAGCCACCCTTTAAAATGTCCTGTTCAGGTCTTTTACGTCTTCATTTCTTCTATTTGCTTTAGCTACTCAGCTTTCAAGAGCGAGTTTTAGAGTCTCTTCTGACATCCATTTTGGTCTTTTCTTTCTTTCCTGCCTTTTTAATGACTTCTTGTTTCTTCATGTATGATGTCCTTGATGTCATTCCACAACTTCTCTGATCTTCAGTCATTAGTGTTCACTGCATCGAATCTATTCCTAAGACAGTCTCTAAATTCAGGTGGGATACACTCAAGGTCATGCAAGGTCATACTTTGGCTCTCGTAGACTTGCTCTAATTTTCTTCAGCTTCAACTTCAACTGGAAACCTCAGCTGCTAACCAGAAGGTTGGCAGTTCAAATCCACCAGGCAGTCCTTGGAAACTCTATGGGGCAGTTCTACTCTGTCCTACAGGGTCGCTATGAGTTGGAACCAACTCGAGGGCAACAGGTTTGGTTTTTAGATTTTCTACTTGAACTTACATATGAGCAATTGATAGTCTGTTCCAAAATCGGACTGTTTCCTTGTTCTGACTGATGATATTGAGGTTTTCCATCGTCTCTTTCCACAGATGTAGTCAGTTTGATTCCTATGTACTCCATCTGGCAAGACCCATGTGTATAGTCTCCGTTTATGTTGTTGAAAAAAGGTATTTGTAATAAAGAAGTCATTGATCTTGCAAAATTCTTTCACGAGATCTCTGGCATCATTTCTATCACCAAGGCCATATTTTCCAACTACCAATCCTTCTTCTTTGTTTCCAACTTTTGCATTCCAATCGCCAGTAATTAGCAATGCATCTTGATTACATGTTTGAGCAATTTCAGACTGCAGAAGTTGGTGCAAATCTTCAATTTCTTCATGTTTGGCCTTAGCGGTTGGTGTATAAATTTGAATAATAGGCAAATTAACTAGTCTTCCTTGTAGGCGTATGGATATTATGCTATCACTGACAGCTTGTGCTTCAGGATAGATCTTGAAATGTTCTTTTTGGTGATGAACACAATGCCATTCCTCTTCAATTTGTCATTCCCAGCATAGTAGACTATATGATTATCCAATTCAAAAAGCCAATACCAGTCCATTTCAGCTCACTAATGCCAAGGATATCAATGTTTATGCATTCCATTTCATTTTTTTATGATTTCCAATTTTCTTATATTCATACTTTGTACATTCCACATTCTTATTATTACTATATGTTTGCTGCTGTTTCTTCTCATTTTGAGTCGTGCCACATTAGCAAATGAAGGTCCCAAAAGCTCGACTCCATCCACGTCATTAAGGTCGACTTTACTTTGTGAAGGTAGCTCTTCCCCAGTTTTATTTTGAGTGCCTTCTAACCTGAGGAGCTCATCTTCTACTCTGACACACATGGAATCTCCATGAGTTAATATATTTATATTTCTCAAAAAAAAAAAAAAATTCCTCTCCTTAAACCCCCATTTATTGATGGAAAACCATCATCCTAATCTAGCTAAAATCTCAAAGTCATCTTTGAGACCTGCTCTCGACTCATCCTCTTCAGCCCGTGGGAGATTCTGTTTTACACTTTTTTAAAAACCCTATTCCATTTTCTCTGCCTCAGTCAGATTTAGACCTTTATTATCTCTCACCTAGACCATTGAAAAGCCTTCAGTTGTCACATTCAGTTCTCTCTGTCTGCAATCTAGTAGTGTCAGAGCCTGTCTACACTTGGTAAGAGGGATGAGAATCAAGATCGGCACGAAGCTGATTCCTATGAGGTGGATGTCAGACATATCTCCATTCTTCAACTTTTTCACCATTTCTGACACCAGCTATCCCCCTACGGTACTTTCTACATCTCTGCTAGTTTCAAAAATTCTTTACAATGGCCACTTAGAACTCAACATGTCACACTCACAATTATGTGGTTTATTAGGAAGTAACAGGCTACAACTCAGGATCAGGATGATCTTGGAAGTAACAGGATAAAACTTAGGAGATGATACAATTCTTCGATCAGGACAGATTCCAATCAAGATAGCTCTCAGCTTCTTCTTGGCTGTGCCAGCAAGCAGGCCCTCCACTCAGGCCTACTACAGCCCAACCTTGCTGGGTCTGGACTCTGCCTGCTTGGGCAAGTATTATAGTTCTTTAGCTCTACCAACAAGTGCCCAGAGGCTCCCCACTTTGCCAGCAAGTCTTCTGCCCTAAGGTGCTCAACTCTCTCGTTCCATAGGTCAGCAAGCCCACTGCAGCCACCTTGCTCCATGGGCTGCGAAGCCCATCTCATCAGTCTCATGCTGGTCTCCTGGGTTCCTGCCATCTCGCACCATCTCAAGCGTTACAGCTTTATCTCTCCTCTGTCTTGGAGGTTCTCGAAGCAGGGACTCTGGGTCC
The DNA here is from genome assembly GCF_000243295.1 of Trichechus manatus latirostris. NCBI lineage: Eukaryota > Metazoa > Chordata > Mammalia > Sirenia > Trichechidae > Trichechus > Trichechus manatus. Next base: position 60,453 of record NW_004443974.1, read on the forward strand.
AAAGGATATATTCTGCTCCAGATTCTTTTTGATGGTATTGAGATTCCCTTCAACCTCTATGGAATTAACCCTTATAAGCCTAGCAGGATGGCAAAACTGACTAATATCCTAGGTAGACAAAAACACCCAATTTGCATAGTAATTGACCAATCCCCACAAGGGTTTTACTGACCATATTGCATAGTTAACTGACCAAACACTGCAACGGTTGTGGCCCAGCCACTCATTTTGGCAGAATTAGTTAAACCCAAGGCCAGAAAAGTCATATATGAAAAAAACTAATTGCACTGCAGACCACCCCTTGGCCCTTTTTGTCCCTGGATTGTTATACATACTTAACATTTGCAGGTTACTTCCTCCTCCCCGTACATTTTAACAGTCCAAATCAGTCATTAACAATTAGTTCATTGGTAGGGCAAAAACTACTTAGGATGAGGTCACTCAGATACCTGCCACCCACGTCTGCTGCAGGTGTCCATCTGATCTGATCAGGTTCTCCAAAAGTCATCTTAACTTCATCCTTTCTGGCCTCTGATAAAATTTAACTGAGAGGATATTATTCCCTTGCTCTGAGTCTATTGAGGTATCAGCATAACAAAGCCTTTAAGGGACTTTAGGTTTGGCCACTGTACTCTAGTCCCCCACATGCCTCCCCCTTAGTCCACTCTTTCACTTACATCTTCTACAATTACACGTTTTTACAATCAAAATTGCTTATTTAGCAATCAATACTCACAGCTGAATCATATAGTCATATCAGCAACTTCCCCCACCCTCTCTTCCCCAGACCCATTAGGAAAGGAGGAACCTATTCAGTGGGGATCTTCCCTTGGCCCCCTCATTGTGATTGTAAGCACATTCATGAAAGTGTGTAAGCCAGTGTAATGTGGTAACAATAGCTTTGGACATTGTCTAACTTCAGGGACAATGAGAACTGGCATCAGAACAAAGCTGATTCTTATGAAGTGGAGATCAGACATACCTTCTCTCTTCAATCTTTTTACCAATTCTAACACCAGTCATCCTCCCCCACGGTACTCTACTTCTCTGCTGGGTTCGATAATTCGTTGCAATGACCACACAGAATTCACAGACAATACTCACAGATATACGGTTTATTAGGGAAGTAACTGGGATCAGGATTAATTTGCAAGTAACTGGAATAATGCAGGATGCAGTTCTTTGATCAGGACAGTTTCTTCTCAGCTGCTGCTGCTGGGCCTCTGCTTGGGCCTGGCCTCTGCCCCCGCTCGGACAAGTGTTATAGCTCTTTTAGCTCCACCAATAAGTGCTTGGTGGCACCCGACTCTGCCAGCAAGCCACCTAGCCAAAGGACCTCAGCTCTCTCTATGGGTTGGCAAGCCCTTTTAACTCCACTGACAAGTGCCCATATGCATCCCTGTCCATGAGAAAGCCTCCTGCCCGAAGGCTCTCAGCTCTCTCTGTGGGTTGGCAAGCCTACTGTAGCCACCTTGCTCCATGGGCCAGGAAGCCAGTCTCCTGGCTCTGCTGCCACCACTCCAGTGTTACAACTCTGTCTCCTGTGTCTTGGAGGTTCTCAGCACAGGGACCCTGGGTCTAAAGGACATGCTCACTCCAGGCTTTTCTTGTTGGTAGTGAGGTACCCCTCAACCTTTGTAGGATGGGTGCTTATATAGGCAAGTAGCTCAATCCTATTGGACAATTTTACACACCCTGTTTGCATAATAACTGACCAATTCTCTCTCTGGACTAAACTGGTCAATCCCCTCTAAAGTGGCTCCATCTATTTGCATAATAACTTTTTTTTTTTTGCTGACAGGGACTGGCTTCTTCCCTGGGCAAAAATTACAAGCTTCTCCTAAGGACTATGGCAACGGCAACAACTCCTCAGGGCCCAGGGAAAAATCTCCCAAACTGTTTTCTTTTTCTCCCTATTCACAGAACCAGGGCAAAAGCCAACATAAAGAAACTCATTTCACTACAAACAGCCACATCACGTTACTTCTCTCCTCTCATTTTAGACAGCCAGTGTTTAAATTGCCCTTCCTTATCAACCAGTTCTCTGAGGAGACAAGCATGTTCCTTGGTCTGAAGGATCTTCTGTTCCAGTTGGAACTTGGAGCATCTGCATCCATAAACAAAGTCTGGTCCAGGGCAAGTGACCAAATTGCAGCTAATCCTGCTGCTTATCCTATGCCAATTTTTCAGCATCAAAAATGTCTCTCTCTCTTCCCCCCTTACCCACAGCAAGGTCATCTTCATCCCCATTCAGTCAAAGTCAGCTCATCCCTAGCTGCCCTGGACTAGATCAATAAGTACCACACAACTTCCTGCAATTTAGATCAGCTGGTTCCTTCCCTCTCTCTCTCATCCCTAGCCACCTGGATCTAGGTCAAGGGGTGCCAAAGGAACATGTTAAAACTCACCCTATCTCTTCATTGCTGCACCTTCCCCACTTCTACTCATCTCATGGACTGAGGTGGTCACCTCAAGTGAGCATACCAGGCTATATATCTCCTGGCTCCCTTTAACATCCAGTCTTGGAAGGGAATTCTTCTGATGGGCACTGACATTTCCTGCCTTGATGCACTACTCCAATTTTCCAGGACTGTGGCCCACATGGGCATTTCCTCAATATATGTGATTTTAAAGCCACTGGTTAAGATTACGAATTTAAAAACAGCAAACCTCTTGTTCTCAGTTCAAAAAGCAAAACAGACCTTTTTTCAATCCTGCAGTTAATTGTCCTTCAAATGCAAATCCCCTACTCTCCCAGCGGTCCTGGTGGATCTGTTATGTCTTTCAAATGCAAATATCCTGCACCAAAGTTTATGGGTGGGGCTTAGGTTTTCCACCTATGCTCCCAATACCCTATACACAGGGCTACTGCATTGAAACAAACAGCCTGTGTTTCTTTTCTGGAAAATCTTAGCTCCCCTGTTAGCATATCCAAATATTGGCATGAAGGGTAGAGTTACACATTCTGTTTTTTAAAATACCCAGTAATTATTTCCATCATACTTTTAGATCTATTTTACAACACCAGGTGGGGGAAGCATGCCTTTAGTCAATACATTCAGAGAAACACATAAACCTTTTTAACTTTCCGGTTTCACCTCTTCTCCTTAGCTTGAATATCTTCCCATTTGTGTGCATATGGCCTTGGGCTTCTGGCTGGATCAAACCAGAAGACCCTGGCCCCCTGTCAATTATCTTGCTTAACCTGATGGCCTTCACACACAGCCACTCCAGATGTGGTTTCCTATCCTCAATTTCCCTATCTGTTGCTCCAACATAACATCTCTTTTCTTTCAGCCGTTACAGAAACCGATAAACAAAGTAACCATCCAAGAATAAAAAGTTTCACATTCCACGCCTGTTTATCCTTTGTCTTCTAAAATCTTATGCTTCCACGAGTCAGGAGCCATTGCAATGAATCCCATTTGTGACACTAACTGTAATTTAGTAGCATCAGGGCCTGTCTACATTCAGAAAGAGGGGCGAGACTCAAGATTAACACAAAGCTGATTCCTATGAGGTGGAAGTCAGACATATCTCTACTCTCCAACTTTTTCATCTTTTCTAACACCAGCTGCTCCCCCACCCCCACAGCACTTCTCTACTAGGTTCAAAAATCAGAAATCACAGGCTACACTTACAATTATGTGGTTTATTAGGGAAGTAACAGGCTACAACTTGAGATCAGGATCAACTCAGAAGTAACAGGATACAACTCAGGAGACAGGATACAATTCTTCCATCAGGACAGCTTTCAACAAAGACGGCTCTCAGCTTCTTCTTCACTTTGCCTGCAGGAAGGCCTTCTACTTGTGACTACCACTGCCGGGCCCTTCTCAGGCCTGCTGCTGCTGAGCCTCCCTGGGCCTGGCCTCTGCCCTGCTTGTGTAAGTGTTACAGCTCCTTACCTCCACCAACAAGTGCTTAGAGGCACCCTACTCTGCCAGCAAGCCTCCTGCCTGAAGGTCCTCTGCTCTCTTGCACCATAGATCAGCAAGCCCACTGCAGCTGCCTTGCTCCATGAGCTAGGAAGCCCACTGCAGCTGTTTCATACCACTCTCCTGGTTTCCACCATCTTGTACTGTCTCATGCCAACTCACTCTGTCTTGAGCCATCTCCAGCATTACAGCTCTTTCTGTCCTGTGTCAAGGAGATTCTCAACCGAGGAACCCCAGGTCCAAAGGACACACTCAGCTCCAAACTCTTCTTCTTAATGGTAATGGGATCGCCTTCAACTTCTATGGAATTGACCCTTTTAAGTCCAGCAGGATAGCAAAACTGACCAATCCTTTAGGTAGAAAAAACTCACCTCATTTGCTTTTTAAACAACCAATTCCTGCAATGCTTTTATGCATCATATTTGCATAGTAAACTGACCAATACCTGCAAGGGATGTATCCCAGCCAATCATTCTGGAAGAATGATAAACCCAAGACCAGAAATGTTATGCATAAGAAAAACCCACTGCACTGCACTCCCTTAGAAAATCTTCCTAAAAGGACACAATTACCATTTTCTCATAAACTTGATTATATTACTACAACTGATTGATTGCCTAGAATGGGTAAAGCCCTACAACAGATAACAAAACAGTAAAAATCCTTCTCTCAAGGAGAAAGACATACCAGGAAAAGAAAACTTACATACTCTATTTTATCAAAGCTAAGATGCTAGTCTCTGTAAGATGTAACAAAGAAAGAAAGGGTTAAATCATGACAGATTAACTAAAATGCCATGGATTGTAAGACTGTCTTTATTTCAGAGCTATTAAACTGTGAAAAATGTATATTTATAATTGATGAAATATATTATATGGTGTGGTGGATAGGGATAGTTTTAAGGAGAAGTTCAATAAGCAGAAAGTTAATGAAGTGTCCAGTTAGAGTGACTGACGTTTTAGATACTGTGTCCAGGGAAGACCTCAGAGAGGAGACAATTGTGTAAAGAAAAGAAGGAAATGAGGGACCAGCTTGTGTGGACACTGGCGAGAGGGTAATTCCTGGATACTCCCAAGAGGCTGGAGTGTACCTGGCATTGCTGAGAAGTATTAGGTCAATGTGCTGAGGGGAGTATGAAGAGAGGAAGGAGGGGAGGACGGTGAGGAAAGGTCAGAAGGCTAATAGTGCAGTCATGTCAAAGGCTCCTGAAAATCAGAGAAAGATGTGATGTTTCCTGAGTGAGGCAGAGCCACTGGATGATTTTTGATCTCACTTTCCCTTTGCAGGGTCATCTTGGCTGAGAGAAGCAAGGTCAGCTAGAAGACTAGTGCACTAATCTTAGTGGAAAACAACAAGGTTTAGGCCACAGTGGTGGGGCGACCTTGCTCTTAAACTGAGATGGAGAAGAGAGAGTGAGGAGGAGGCTTGGAGAGCAGTGTTAGGTGCTCAGGCACAATATGTTAGGTTTAAAATGCCTATAGGATGTCCACTTGGATGTATCAATAAGGCAGTTAGATAAAGGAGACTATAATTCAGGGGCAAACATGGAATCAAGATAGAATCTGGACTTCATTGTCATTTAGGAGGTATTTCAAGCCATGAAACTTGATGAATGTCCTCTGGAGTGTCCTCTGGAGTCATATAAAAGAGGAGAAAGCCAAAGACTGAGTTTTGAGGCATACCAAAATTTGTAGGTTACAAAGAAGGGAGGAACCAGCAAAGGAAATTCAGAAAGATGGGCTGGAGGAAGAAAAGGAACAGGGAAGGGAGAAGAAGGAAATGGAACAGAAGGTAAGGAAAAAGAAGTGAAAGGAAGAGGGGGAAAAGCAACCAAACCAAAACCAAAACTAACACAAATCAAACAAACAAACAGGCAAGTGTGGTATTCCAGAAGTGTTTCAGGAAGGAAATGCTGCTGATCATTCAAGCAGGACGAAGACAGAGTTAACAAATTTAGTGATATATAGGTCATTAGTGACCTGTCCAAAGAGGTAGTACCCAAGCTTCTGCTCTAAAATCAATAAGACAGACTTTCTGGGGGGTCCATTTGGAGCGTGCCAGCACATCCGCCACCTGGACAATGTTGGCTGCAAGCCAGCTCCAAATTGCTATAGAAGACCCCTGCCATGGAGTCTGCTTCCATAGTCAATACTCTACCTGCCTCCTGAGCACCTCAGAGCTCAGGCCTCTGTAACCAACAGGACAGACTTCCCTGGGGGTCAGTTTAGGTCTGTCTGCCCCCCATTTTGGTGGCAATGAGGACTTCTGACTGAGACTCCTGTGTGCTAGGAAGCAGGCTTCTATAGTGGAGGCAAAACCCACAGCCAACATACTATGGGGGGTGGAGTGGAGGTTCTGATAACCACAAGGCAGACCTCCCTGGGAGCCCATTCAGGGCATGATAGTCCCACCCTCACCTAGTTACAGTCAGCTGCCAGGATGCTGCAAATTGCTACAGAAGGACCTTGCAATGGAGACAACACCTGTAGTCAGCACTGTACCTGCCACCCTACACATCGTGTAGCTCAGGTCTCTGAAATCAACAGGATAGGCCCTCCTGGGGGTCATTGCTGGTCAGTATCCCCCCCCCCCACTTCTGGCTGATGTTGAGGACTGCTGATTGAGGCTGCTGTGTGCTAGGAAGCAGGTGTCTTAAGTGGAGGCTGCACTTACAGCCAATATTGTACTGGGCAGGCACTGATAGCACCAAGGCAGACATCTGTGGGGATCCAATCTGAGTGTGATACCCCATCCCTGCCCAGTAACTCTAGGTTTCCAGGCTACTGTGAATTGCTACAGAAAGCACTCTGCAGTTGAGTCCACTCTCACAGGCAGCACTCTACCTGCCTTCCTGCATACCCCATCACTCAGCCCCCCCAAAACAATTAGACAAATATCCCTGGGAGTCAATTGGGGTCTGCTACACTCCCTTTTTGTTGGTACTGAGGACTGCTGATTAAGGCTGCTGTGTGCTATGAAACAGGTGTCTTGAGTGAAGGCTACACCCACAGCCAAGATAATATGGAGGAGGCTCTGATAGCAATAAGGCAGACCTCGTTGGAGTCTGTTCATAATGTTACAGCCCCTCCCACATCCAGTAACTGTTGGTTGCTGCACTGATACAAACTCCTACAGAAGGTTCCCTGTAGTGGATCCAGGAGGCAAGTCACCAATTGGAGAGGGCTCCCCCAACCAGCAAGGGCAACTGAGTCTCTGAAACCAACAAGACAGATCTCTTGAAGGTCCTCCTCCTCCTGATATAAAATAAAGTCTGTCTGTGCTTCCCCTGAATGCCAGCACAGATATAAACAGCCCCCACAGACCAGGGAAGAAAGCCTTGGGCAAAACTGTAGGGCAAAACCCAGCCCCAAAGAGAGATTGCTGGGTGCAGGATTTACAACTGAAATCCTGGTTGCAGAAACAGAAGGGAGTAATAACTGGAGAGAGGACTGAGCCAGTATGGTGGACAGATTATGTGGAGCGTAATATCTCACCTGAGAGTTGGTGCCCACTGGTGGGCAGATTGACCACTGCATGTTCTCTTGTGTGTTTGGGAGACATTGAAAGTTGAAAACTGAGATCTGGAACTTTTTTATACTAATTAAACCAGAAAAGGAGAAGGAGTTATCACAGAAAGGGAGAGGAAGTGGTAATCAAATGCTGTATGCTCTGCTACTCAAGAGTTTTTTTTTTTTTTTTTGCAGAAAGTAGTGTGAGCAAAAACACCAAATACTGGGGAAAACTAAAAAAGGCAACACCCTCGAAAATTCCAATGCCTCAACAAAAAATTACAAGACACATAAGAAAAGAAAAACCATGGCCCATCCAAAGGAACATGAAAAAGGAGTGAAACCACATCTATGTAAGCCCAAAGAACAGAATGGAATAATATACTAAAACAATGTTAAACATAATTGAAGAGCTAAGGGAAAACATAAACAGAGATCTAAAATAAGGAAAACAATGCATGAACAAAATGAGGAACTAAAAAAAGTGAGAAAAAGAAATCAAACAGAAATATTGCAACTAAAAGGGACAGTAACTGAAATGAGAAACACATGGAAGGATTTAACAACAAATTTAATCAGGCAGAAGAAAGGATCAATGAATTAGAGGACAAGATAGTTGAAATTACAGTAGCAACAACAGAGGCTCAAGAAGGCTGAGCATAGTTTAGTGGAATTATGGGACAACATCAAGAGACCCAATATATGCATCATGGTGATTCCAGAAGGAGATGAAAGGGAGAAAGGGACAGAAAGAATATTTGAAGAAATACTGACAGAAAATTTCCCCAATCTGAAGAAGGACATGAATCTACAAATTCAAGAAGTACAAAGAACTCTAAGCAGAATAAACACAAAGAGATCTACACCAAGACACATCAGTCAGGCTCTCAAAAAGTAAGGATAATGACAGAATCCTGAAAGCAGTGAGAGAGAAGCAGAGTCAGAAACGTAGTCTCCCCAATAAAATTAGGTGCCAATTTCTCCTCAGAAACATTGGAGGCCAAAAGGCAATGGAATGATATATTTAAAGTGCTGAAAGAAAAAAAAACTTTAAACAAAGAATACTACCCCCAGAGAAATTGTCCTTCAAGAATAATAATGAGGAGGAGGGGCCAAGATGGCTGAATAGTCAGATGCTTCTTGTGGTCTCTCTTACAACAAAGACCTGAAAAAACAAGTGAATCAATTTTATATGACAATCTAGAAGCCCTGAACTTCAAAGACAAAGTTGAGGAGTCAGACTGAGCAGCAGGGAGAGGGAAAAACAGTTCAGAAGCAGCGAAGAGGTGCCAGATTGAGATAGCTGGCACCCAGTGGGCTGGATCCGCTCATACTAAGGACACATCTTACCACATTGGGAGAAACCAGGCAATGGAGAGTCTGTGCAAGTCTCTGGAGACAGGGGAAGTGGTGCTGGATTTGAGAAAGTTAAGTGCAAGCGTCTAACTTACTGGGGGGGGGATCAAAATAACCCCTTCTCCTCTGAGACTTTCATGGTGGTTTCTCCTCCCCTTCCCTCCTCCCTTCTCCACCCACATCAGGGGCCTGAGGACTAGCAGCTTCACCCATTCCACCTAGCCACCTATGACAGGGGCCCGAGAATAAGTGCCTCCCAGTCCTTACAGCCAACAGCATTGGGTGACCAAAGTCTTGCTACAAAATCCATCTACCTACTAGCTCTAGGGAACAGGGCCATGCCTTCCACGTAGGCACTCAGAGCAGCCATCAGCCCCCTACGTTGCTCAGCACATAGCCCCCTACTGCAGACAGATACCTGTACCTTCTCCAATCACCCCTACATAGACCTGCCCATCTAGAACTGTAGGTGAGAGCCTGCACCACGCACTCGATGACCGACGACCTGGACACCTGAGCTGAATTGACACAAGAAAAGTAAATGAACTCCTGGGCTCACACACCTAGTAACAGCTCTAACCACCAAGTGACAGGATGTGAGAGCTTCCAAGATGTCAATAACTAAAGTAGCTCACATGCCCAGCCTATTTGGGAATATTAAAAAAAAAAAAAAAGGCTAGGTCACTGTAAGCAAACATACAATAAGTAAATATAATAATTTATTGATGGCTCGGAGACAACAGTCAATATCAGATCACATAAAGAGACAGATCAAGATGGCTCCAGCAAGCGACCAAAACAAAGAACCAGGAAACCTCACGGAGGAAGTGAAGATCTTGGAATTACAGGAGGTAGAATTCAAAAGATTAATATACAAAGCTCTTCAAGATATCATGAAGAAGATCATGCAAAACTCAGATCAAGCCAAGGAACACACAAAGCAATAGAGTAACTCAGAAAAGCTATACAAGATAAGAATGAAAAATTTAACAGGCTTCTAGAATCCATAGGGAGACAGCAAATAGAAATTCAAAAGATTAACAGTAACATTTGAGAATTAGACAACTCAATAGAAAGTCATGGGAGCAGAATTGAGGCAGTAGAATTCACAGTTAGTGACATTGAAGATAAAGCACTTGACACCAATTTATTTGAGGAAAAATCAGATAAAAGAATTTAAAAAAATGAAGAAACCCTAAGAATTACATGGGACACTATCAAGAGGAATAAGCTACTAGTGAGTAGAGTACCAGAACAGGGCGGGGGTGGGGGTGGGTGGGGAGGATAACAGAAAATACAGAGAGAATTGTTGAAGATTTGCTGGCAGAAAACTTTCCTGATATCTTGAAAGACTAGACGATCCAAGAAGCTCATCAGACCCCATACAGGGTAGATACAAAAGAAAGTCACCAAGACATAATCAAATGTACCAAAACCAAAGATAAAGAGAGAATTTTAAGAGTGGTTAGGGATAAATGAAAAGTCACCTACAAAGGAGAGTCAATAAGACCAAGCTCGGACTACTCAGCAGAAACCATGCAGAGAAGAAGGCAATGAGATAGCATATATAAGGCCTTGAAGGAAAACAATTGTCAGCCAAGAATTATATATCCAGCAAAACTGTCTCTCAAATATGAAGGCAAAATTAAGGCCTTTCCATATAAACAGAAGTTAGGGGAATTTGTAAAAACCAAACCAAAATTACAAGAAATATTAAAGGAACTCCTTCAGCTAGAGAACTAAAGATATCAGATAACAACCCAAGACTAGAACACAGGACAGAACAACCAGATAGCAACCCAAATAAGAAAGTCACAAAAATAAATCAAAGCTAAAACACTGAAAATAAGGAAACAGAGAAGTCAATATGTAAAAGATGACAACATTAAAGCAAAAAAGAGGAACTGAATAGTGTAGTCATAGAACTTTCGTATGGAGAGGAAGAAAGATGATATGAAGAAGTAAAATATTGGTTTAAACTTAGAAAAATAGAGGTAAATTTCAAAGTAACCACAAAGGAAACTAACAAATCTATCCATCAAAATAAAAAAGAAGGAAAACATAAAGTCTGAGCGAATACAAAACCAACAATAATGAAAAAGATGATAAGAAAATACATAAAGAAAAATAACTCAGCACAGAAAATTAAGTGGAACAAAGAAACTATCAACACCACAAAAAAGTCAAAACGACAGCACTAAACTCATACCTATCAATAATTACTCTGAATGTAAATGGCTTAAATGCACCAATAAAGAGACAGAGAATGGCAGAATGGATTAAAAAACACTATCTGTTTATATGCTACCTACAGGAGACACAACTTAGACTTAAAGACACAAATAAACTAAAACTCAAAGGATGGAAAAAAATATCAAGAAAACAAATCTCAAAAAAGATCAGGCGTGGCAATATTAACCTCTGACAAAATAGAATTTAAAGTAAAATCCACCACAAAAGATAAGGAAGAATACTATATAATGATTAAAGGGTCAATACACCAGGAGGACATAATTATAATAAATATTTACACACCCAACGACAGGGCTCCAAAATACATAAAATAAACTCTAACAGCATTGAAAAGAAAAATAGACAGCTCCACAAGAATAGTAGGAGACTTCAACACACCACATTTGGTGAAGGACAGAACAAACAAGAAAGAAGCTCAATAAAGACATGAAAGATCTAAATTGACTCAGAGGTCAATTTATAGCAATAAATGCACACATCAAAAGAAGAAAGGGCCAAAATCAAAACATTAACCCTATAACTTGAACAAATAGAAAGAGAGCAGCAAAAGAAGCCCTCAGGTACCTGAAGAAAGGAAATAATAAATATTAGAGCAGAAATAAATGAAATAGAGAATGGAAAAACAATTGAAAGTGCAACAAGACCAAAAGCTGATTCTTTGCAAAGATCAACAAAATCAATAAACCATTGGCCAAACTGACAAAAAGAACAACAGGAGAGGAAGCAATTACCCTGAATAAGAAATGAGATGGGCCATAATCACAACAGACCTATCAGAAATTAAAAGAATCGTAACAGAATACCACAAAAAATTGCACTCCAAAAATTTGAAAACCTAGAGGTTTCGGACAAATTTCTAGAAACATGCTACCTACCTAAACTAACACAAACCAAGGTAGAAAAACTAAATATACCTATAACAAAAGAAGAGATTGAAGAAATAGTAAAAAAAAAACAAAAACAAAAAAAACAAAAACAAAAACAAAAAAACTCCCAAGGACAACAAAAAAACTCTAGTCCGGATGGCTTCACTGGAGAATTCTACCAAACTTTCAGAGAAGAGTTAACACCACTACCACTAAAGGTATTTCAGAGCATAGAAAAGGATGGAATATTCCTGAACTCATTCTATGAATCTAGCATAACCCTCATCCCAAACCAGGTAAAGACACCACAAAAAAAGAAAACTACAGACCAATATCCCTCATGAACATAGATGCAAAAATCCTCAAGAAAATTCCGGCCAATAAAATTCAACAGCATATCAAAAAAAATTCATCAAGACCAAGTGGGATTCATACCAGCTATGGAGGGATGTTTCCACATTAGAAAAACAATCAACGTAATCCATCACATAAATAAAACAAAAGATAAGAACCACATGATCTTATCGATTAATGCAACAAAGGCATTTGACAAAGTCCAACACTCATTCCTGATAAAAACTCTCAGCAAACTAGGAATAGAAGAGAAATTCCTTGACATAATAAAGGGCATTTATACAAAGACAACAGCCAACATCTCCTAAATGGAGAGCGCCTGAAAGCATTCCCCTTGAGAAGGGGAACCAGACAAGGATGCCGTTTATCACCAGTTTTACTCAACATTGTGCTGGAAGTCCTAGCCAGAGAAATAAACCAAGAAAAAGAAATGAAGGGTATCCAAATTTGTAAGGAAGAAGCAAAAGTATCCTTATTCACAGGTGATATGATCTTATACACAGAAACCCCCAAAGAATCAACAAGAAAACTACTAGAACTAATAGATTTCAGCAAAGTATCAGGATAAAAGATAAACATACAAAAATCAGTTTGATTCCTCTACACCAACAAAGAGAACCTCAAAGAGGAAATCGTCAAATCAGTACCCTTTAGAATAGCCCCCAAGAAGATAAAATACTTAGGAATAAGTCTAACCAGAGATGTAAAAGAAAACTACAAGACATTACTGCAAGAAAATAAAAGAGACCTACATAAGTAGTAAACAATACATTGCTCATGGGTAGGAAGACTCAACATTGTGAAAACGTCAATTCTACACAAAGCTATCTACAGATACAATGTAATCCCGATCCAAATTCCTATGACTTATTTTTAATGAGATGGAGAAACAAATCACCAACTTCATATAGAAAAAGAAGAGGCCCTGCATAAGTAAAGTGTTACTGAAGAAGAAGAACAAAGTGGGAGGCCTCACACTACCTGATTTTAGAAACCATTATACCACTCCTGTAGTCAAAACAGCCTGGTACAGGCACAGCAACAGATACATAGACCAACGGAACAGAAGTGAGAATCCAGACATAAATTCATCCACCTATGAGCAGCTTACATTTGACAAAGGCCCAAAATCCATTAAATTGGGAAAAGACAGTTTCTTTAACAAATGGTACTGGTATAACTATATATCCATCTACAAGAAAATGTAACAAGACCCATACCTCACACTATGTACAAAAAGTAACTCAAAATAGAACAAAGACTTAAATATAAAATCTAAAACAATAAAGATTATGGAAAAAAAATAGGGACAACACTAGGAGCCCTAACATATGGCATAAACAGAATACAAACCATAACTAAAAAAGCACAAACACCAGAAGAGAAATTAGATAACTGGGAGCTCCTAAAAATCAAACACTTATGCTCATCAAAAGACTTCACCAAAAGAGTAAAAAGACAACGTATAGACTGGGAAAAAATTTTTGGTTGTGACATATCCGATAAGGGTCTAATCACTAAAATCTACAAGGTGCTGCAACACGGCAACAACAACAAGACAAATAACCCAATTAAAAAATGGGCAAAGGATATGAACAGACACTTCCCCAAAGAAGACATTCAGGCAACTAACAGATACATGAGGAAATGCTCACGATCATTAACCATTAGAGAAATGTGAATCAAAACTACAACGAGATACCATCTCACCCAAACAAGGCTGGCACTAATCCAAAAAACACAAAATAATAAATGTTGGAGAGACTGGAACACTTATGCACTGTTGGTGGGAATGTAACATGGTACAATCACTTTGGAAATCGATTTGGCACTTCCTTCAAAAGCTAGAAATAGAAGTTCCATACAATCCAGAAATTCGCCACTCCCTGGAACGTATTCTAGAGAAATAAGAGCAAACGCATGAATAGATATATGCACACCCATATTCATTGCAGCACTGTTCACAATAACAAAAAGATGGAAACACCCTAGGTGCCCATCAACAGAAGAATGGATAAACCAATTATGGTACATACACACAATGGAATATTACCCAACAATAAAGAACAATGATGAATCTGCAAAACATCTCACAACATGGATGAATCTGGACGGCATTATACTGAGTGAAATTAGTCACAAAAGGACAAATATGGTATGAGACCACTACTATAAGTACTCAAGAAAAGTTTTAAATACAGAAGAAAACATTCTTTGATGGTTACAAAGGTGAGGAGGGAGGGAGAGGGGAATTCACCAAGTAGATAGTAGACAAGAATCATCCTGGGTGAAGGGGAGGACAGCACACAATACAGGGGAAGTCAGAACAATTGGACTAAACTAAAAGCTGTTTCCTGAACACAACAAAACACTTTGAGGGACAGAGTAGCTGGGGATGGGTTCTGAAGACCGTGGTTTCCGGAGACATCTAGGTCAACTGGCATAACAAAGTTTATTAAGAAAATGTTCTGCATCCCACTTTGGTGAATAAGGCCTGGGGTCTTAAAAGCTTGCAAGCGGCCATCTAAGATGCATCAATTGGTTCCAGTCCACTTGGAATAAAGGAGAATGAAGAACACCAAAGACACAAGGAAAATATTAGCCCAAGAGACAAAAGGTACACATAAACCAAAGCCTCCATCAGTTTGAGACCAGTAAAGCTAGATAGTGCCTGGCTACAGCCAATGACCCTACTGACAGGGAACACAACAGAGAGTCAGTGACGGAGCAGGAGAAAAGTGTGGAGCAGAACTCAAATTCACGTAAAAAGACCAGACTTAATGGTCTGACTGAGCCTGGAGGAATTCCTGAAGCCATGTTCCCTGGACACTCTGTTAACCCAGAACTAAATCCATTCCCTAAGCCCACTCTTCAGACAAAGATTAGACTGGAGTATAAAACATAAAATAGTACTCATAAAGAGTGTGCTTCTTAGTTCAAGCAGATAGACAAGACCAAATGGGTGACTCCTGTCTGGAGGCAGGATGAGAAGGCAGGAAGGGACAGGAACTGGTTGAATGGACACAAGAAATCCAGGTGGAAAGGAAGAGTGTGCTGTCACATAATAGGGATAGCAACTAATATCACACAAAAATGTGTATAAATTTTTGTATGAGAAATTAATTTGAGCTGTAAACTTTCACCTAAAGCACAAGAAAAAGAAAGAAAGAAAATATAACCTGAGAAATAGAAAAAAAAATGAGGAAGAAATTGAAATATTCCTAGATAAACAGAAGCTGAGAGCATTCATATCCACCATTCAGGCTGTACAAAAAATACTAATGGAAGTTCTGTAGATGGAAGGGAAAAGACACTAGAAAGTAATTCAAAGCCATACATAAAAAGAAAGATCACTAATAAAGGGAATTGCATGGACAAGTAGAAGGGCGAGTGTGATGGTTAAGATTGTGTGTCAACTTGGCTGAGTCGTGATTCTCAGTGTTTTGGCAGTTGTATAATGTTGTGATCACTTTATTGCTGACATTTAATACGTGATCACCCCCATGATGGGATCTACTGTGGTACCAGCAGGGGCGGGGCGTGTGGCAGCTCACTGCCCCCCTCAGCCTTCATCTCTCTGCCCTCCGCTGCTAGCTCTTCTTACTTGCCTTATATGGGCTTTTACTTGTTCTAGATCCTGCAGCTGGCTCCTGTTCCTCTGATTTCCAGTTCTTGGGACTTGAGCTAGCAGCTTGCCTGCTGATATTGAGATTCCTTGAACTTCACAGCCTGTTACAACCCTGCTTTCTGGCCTGCCAATCGTGGGTTCGCCAGCCCCTGCAGCTATGTGAATCAGGAGAATCCTCTTTCCTTCCCCATAGACTTGGGACTTTACAGCCTCTAAAAACAATGTGAGCCATTTCCTTGATATAAATCACTCTCTTTCTCTCTCTACATATGTTTTACTGCTTTTGCTTCTCTAGAGAACCCAGCCTAAGACAGCTAGTAATAAGTATTCATACTTGATACTTCTAATTATTTTATCCTTCAAGCTTTTTACTGACAAACCTACAAAAAGGAAGGATAAAATTATGTTACAGGGCATATGAAATATAATGACATAGTTACTGATAACAACAACAAAATGGGGGAGGGGAGGAATGGCATAGATATAGAATTTCTTACACTCTACTAAAGTTGAGTTGGTACTAACTTACCCTATGATGTTATAAATATAATACGTGATTATTCATAGTATCTCCTAAGAAAATATCTAAAAATATATGAAAAAGTAAACAAGAAAGGAACCAAAATGGCTCACTACAATAAATCAACAAAACACAAAAACAAGCAGTACTAAAGGAAAAAGACAAAAAACAAAATAGTAGAAGTAAGTCATTTCTTACTGGTAATGACAGTGAATGGAAATGGACTAAATGCTCCAGTAAAAAGCAGAGGGTGGCAGATGGATTGAATAAAAAGAAAACATGATCCAACTATATGCTGTTTACAAGAGACACACCTTAGACACAAGAACACAAATAGGGTGAAAGTGAAACGATGGAAAAAAACATTGCATGCAAATAATAACCAAAAGAGGCCTGGGGTGGCCATTGCAATATAAGACAATGTAGATTTTAAGACAATGTCTGTTAGAAGAGATTATAAATAAACATTATACAGTGATAAAAAACTCAGTTCATCAAGAAGATTTAACAGTCACAAATACATATGCACACAACATTGGAGCACATAATATATAAAGCAAACACTGATAAAATTGAAGACAGAAGTAGATAGCATTACAGTAATAGTTGAAGACTTCACCTCTTTCAATATAGGACAGAACATCTAGAAAGAAGATCAACAAGGAAATGGAGAACCTCTATGACAGTATAAACCAACCAGTCTTAAGAGACAGTATAGAACACTTCCCCTAACAACAGCATAATATACATTCTATTTCAGTACACGTGGATCATTCTCCAGGATAGACCACATGTTATGTGACACAGCAAATCTCAATAAATTTTAAAAGATTGAAATTATACCAAGTATTTTCTCTGACCATAATGGAGTGAATCTAGAAATCAATAATAGAAAGTAACCTGGAAAATACAAAAACATTAGGAAATTAAATATCACATTATTAAATTATCAGTGAGTCAAGGAAGAAATCAAAAAGAGTAATCACAAATTTCTTACAGTCAAATGAAAATGAAACCACAGTATACCAAAACTTATGGGATACGGTGAAGTCAGTATTCAGACAGAAACTTACAGCAATAAATATCTACATGAAAAAAGAAATATCTCAGATCAACAACTTAACCTTAAAACTTGAGGAACCAGAAAGAGAAGAGCAGAGTAAGCTTAAACATACCAGAAGAAAGGAAATAAAAATCATAGCAGAAATAAATGAAATAAAAAACAGTAATGAGAAATATGAAAGGAAAATTAGGGAAATGATTCTATTTACAATAGCACATAAGAGAAAATACCTAGGAATAAATTTAACCATGGATGTGAAAGACTTTTAAAATTAAAACTATAAAGCACTGCTAAACAAGATTAAAGAAGACTTAAATAAATGGAAATAAATTTCATGTTCATGGATTGGAAGAATTAATATTGTAAAGATGTCAGTACTACCCAGAGTGATCTATAGATTCAATGTGATCCCAATCAGTATCCCAAAAGCCTCCTTAACAGAGATGGAAAAACCAATCTTCAACTTTACATGGAATGGCAAGAGGCCCCGAATAGCTAAAGCAATTTTGAAGGAGAAGAAGAAAGTAGGAGTACTCATACGTCCTGATTTTAAAACATATGTTACAGCTACAGTAATCAAAACAGCCTGGTACTGATACAATAATAGACACACAGACCAAAAGAATAATATTGACAGTCCAAAAATAAACTGACACATCTATGGCTAACTGTTTTTGGACAAAGATGCTAAGTTCATTCCATAGGGGAAGAAGAGTCTCTTGAATAAATGGTGTTGGGAAAATTTGGTTTCCACATGCAGAGAAATGAAACAGGATACGTGCCACACACCATACACAAAAACTAATTCAGCAGAAATTAAGGTCTTAAATGTGAAAAGTAAAATCATAAAACTTTTAGAAAAAATGCAGGGGCAAGGATGTCAGGACTAGCTTTATCAATGGATTATTAGATATAGTAACAACATTATGAACAGCAAAGGTCAAAATAAATAGATGGACTTCATAAAATCTAATACCAAAACATGAAAAGACAAGCTAATGACTGGGAGAATAACTTCAGAAACCATGTATCTGATAAGAATCTAATAACCAAAATATATATAAAATATTGACAACAACAAAAAGACAAATAATCCAATTAAAAATGGACAAAGAAATTGACATTTTACCAAAGAGGACTTTCAAATGGTCACCAAACACGAGAAAAGACAATCAACTTCATTAACCATCAGAGAGATGCAAATCAGAACCACAATGA
This sequence comes from Trichechus manatus latirostris, assembly GCF_000243295.1. NCBI lineage: Eukaryota > Metazoa > Chordata > Mammalia > Sirenia > Trichechidae > Trichechus > Trichechus manatus. The sequence continues at coordinate 79,158 of NW_004443974.1, forward strand.
GATATCATTTCACTTCCACTAGGACAGCTAAGACTCAAAAAAAAAAAAAAAAAAAGGAAAATAACAAACGTTGGCAAGGATATGTGGAAATTGGAACCCTTATTCATTGTTGGTGGGAAGACCAAATGGTACATCCATTGTGGAAAACAGTGTGGCAGGTACTCAAAAAGTAAAAATAGAACTACCATATGATCCAACAATTCTACCACTAGTACAATAAATAAGGGACTTGAAAGCAGTGACGTGAATAGACACATGTACATCAATGTTCATTACAGCACTGTTCACAGTAGTTAAAAGGTGGAAACAACCTAAATGCCTACCAATGGGTATGGATAAACAAAATGTGCTATATATATAAAATGGAATACTATTCAGCAGAAAGAGAAATGAAGTCCTGATACATGCTGCAAGATGGTTGGAGTTTGAAGATATTATAAATTAAATAAGTCAATCACAAAAGGAAAATATTGTATGGCCTCATTTACATAAAAAGATAAGAACAGGAAATGTATAGAGATCAAAGTTTATTAGTTGTTAGAGGAGTGGAGCGAGGGGAGTTATTTCTTCTGGAGCACTAAGTTTGTGTTTACAGTGATGGAAAACTTCCATTGATTTAGGGTAAGGGCTGCACAGGTGTTAATGTAATGGATGCCAATAAGTTGTACACCTGTAAAAAGTTGAATTGGCAGCAGTTCAATTGCATGATATGTATATTTACAATAACAACGACAACAGAAAAAGAAGAACCGATGAGGCTTCTTGTCTACAACAAAACACCTCATGAGATTTGGTTTGGAGGTTTAGGATCATGTTTTCATAGGGCATCCCAGTTAGCTGGGCTAATAGGTTTAGTGTTTCTGTTCTACATCTAGCTTGTTGCACAGTGCCTGGGGTCTTAAAAGCTTGCAAACAGCTGTCCAAGGCACAACAATTGGTCTCTGTTCACCTGGAGCAACAGAGGAAGAACAAGAGTCAGGAATAAGATGAGGAAATGCAAAATGTGGCTAGTTGCCTTTGTGAACAAGTGCCTCCTTTGTCATGAGACCAGAAGAACTGTATGGTGCTTAACTACTATTACTGAAAATTTTGATCTAAGATTCTATAGAAAAATCCTGATCAAAAGTGGGGAAATTAAGAACAGAATTTCAAATTCTCATGGAATCCAGATTTTCTGGAGCCAGCCATAGAGGCTGGATGAACCCCTGAAACTATTTCCTTGAAATAATCTTTAAGTCTTAAACCAAAAATATCCCCTTAAATCTTCTTTAAACCAAATAATAGTTTGGCTTAATTAGTAAAGAATGTCTGCCTTGAGTATTATAGAATCAAACTGACAACAGCACCTTGAAAGGTTAGATAGGAAGCTTGAGGGGCAAAGTGATTATGTGAATGGGGGGGGGGGGGACAGTTTGGAAAAGAAGGTGAGAATGATTGCACAAATTGAAGAATGTAATCAATGTCACTGAATTGTACATGTAGAAATTGTTGAATTTGTGTATATTCACCGTGTATATTTTCTTTTTTTATTGTAGTAATTAAATGAAGTTTACGTTTCAAGTTAGTCTCCCATACAGAATTTTTTTTAACATACATTGTTATGAGACCCCAACCGCTCACCCATTCTGCAATAGCACACTCCTCCTCTCCGCCCCTGATTCCCCATGAACATTCAACCAGCTCCTAACTCTCTCTGCCTTCCCATCTCACCTCTGGACAGAAGCG
>NW_004443974.1:91359-95477 GCF_000243295.1 Trichechus manatus latirostris
CTTTGTCAAATATTAGCTGCTCATAGGTGGATGAGCTTATATCTGGATTCTCAACTCTGTTCCATTGGTCTATGTATCTGTTGTTGTACCAGTACCGGGCTGTCTTGACTACCGTGGTGGTATAATAGGTCCTAAAATCATCATCTTGTATATTTTCAGCAACAAAAAACAAATCATTAAAAAAAATCCTCCAGACTAAAATGGATTAGGAAGAAAGGTCTGGTAATCTACTTTTGAAAATCAGCCAATGAAAATCCTATAGACTGCAATGCTTCAGTCTGCAACTGATCATGGAGATGGTGCAAGACAGTGCAGTGTTTTATTCCATTGTGCATGGGGTCACAACAAGCAAACCTCCACTGACAGTTGAGTGGTAGCTGTGAATGAGTCACATTGGCTGTGAATTGAACCCGGGTTTCTTGCATGGAAGGTGAGAATTGTACCACGGAACTACCAATGCCTCATGCAAATAAAACTGGGAAATCTTAATAAGGCTGGTGATTATATCAATGTTAATATCCTGGTAGTGATAGTATACCATAGTTTTACAAAATGTTACTATTAGGAGAAACTTGGCAAATCAAAGAACTTTATTTCATATGATTGCATGTGAACCTCCAATTATCTAAATAAAAATTGTAATTTAAAAATACAAATAAAGACTAAGATATAAAGGAGAAATAGTCTGTAAGAGGAAAGAAAAATGTATGAAGTTGTGTCATTTCAATTTGGTTCATTAAACAGGGAAAATGTACGAAATATAAACAAGATAAAACAAAGTGGGAAAATAAAGAACTTACATCAGTAAAATCATATTCACCATGATCATGATCAAATGTGTCGGTATTCCCTAAACAGAGGGTCCTGGACAGAGTGGAGAAAAATACAGAACAAAATTCTAACTCACAAAAAAAGACCAGACTTACTGGCCTGACAGAGACTGGAAAAACCCTGAGAGCATGGTCCTGGACACTATTTTAGCTCAGTAATGAAGTCACTCTCGAGGTTCACCATCCACGTAAAGATTAGACAGCCCCATAATATGAAATGAGACTAATGGGGCACAACAGTACTGGGACAAGGACTATAAGGAAGGAGGGGACAGAAAAGCTGGTAATAGGGAAGCCCAGGTTGAGAAGGGACAGTATTGACATGTTGTGGGGTTGTTAACCATTGTCATAAAACAATACGTGTACTAACTGTTTAAAGAGAAACTGTTTGTTCTGTAAACCTACATTTAAAGTACAATAGAGGAACTTCCAGAAACATGGCACTCTAGGCAGAAGCAGCATGCCATCCCTTCACAGCAAGGATCTGAAAAACTAACCCAAACAGAGAAAACAACAATCCTGAAACACTAAGCATCAAATGAAATGATAAAGAACTCAGCCAAACACCAAATGGAATGAGAAACTGACTGAGAACAGAGAGCGAGGATACATACATGCAGAGGTCCCCTATCAGCTAACTCAGCACGGATCTGCCATTTGCACTCCTATCAGAAACCAGTGAACAGAGGATACGAGAGAGCAGCTTCACGGAGCTTCCAGCCGGGGACAGAATAACCAGTAACCAGCGATATACGCTTTCCCATCCCCCACCCATCTTCATCCCCACTCGGCGTCCTCTGCTTCCTGAGGCCACAGTCTCTTGGCCAGGAAGCCCCGGCTGCTTGGATTCCACCTGCCTGCACGGGCTGACTCTCTGCGTGCCATTTGTTGGCTGCTGGTGTTGCTCTTTTCCCCTTCTTTAGATTTCTTGCTTACCTCTCACCACCTCCCCCTCTTTTCACTCAAATAGCTGGCTCCTTGTGCCACCTTTGCCTCTTCCTGAAAGACTGTGAAACTCCGCTCGAATGTGAAACTGCTTTCTGGTCCATGCTGGCATGCTGGTGGGATATTTGCTTTTTTTTATATATTTATTTTGAATTGTTTGTTTTCTTTTTCTTTTCTCAAATTGTGGGTCTGTTCTAGCTGAGCAGTGCTTCACGGCTTGGGACCTACCCCCTCAGCTTGTGCAGATGTGCAGAGGGATCCCTGAGGGAATTTCTTTTTTCATGGTTTTTTTCTTTCTGTGTTTTGGGGGTTTTTCTTGTTCTTTTTTTTTTTAATTTGTTTTGTTTTCTTTTTCCTCTTTTTCCCTTTTTTTTCTTCATTACTCAGTTTCTCAGCTCTCTATACCTTCCTTCTCTTCTTGTGCCCTGAATACCTGGCGCTGAGTGACACCTCTAAGCCTTCTCGCCAGACTGTACTTCAACACCTGGGAAGAACTTCCCCAGACCTCGTAGCCACACCGGTGGGATCCCTGGGAGCTTTTCTTTTCTTTTTACTTTCTAATTTTTATTTATTCATTATTTTCTTTTTTTCTTCTTCTTTCCCCTTTCGTTTTTCTCCATTTAATAGTCTCTAGTTTCTCCACTACAACAACAAGCTCCCCTAGCATTCTTTTTTGTTTGTATGTTTTTGGCTCCTGTTCCTCTCTCCTGTCTCTCCTCTCTCCCATACCCATCTCAGCTCCACAAATCACAATGTCCCCCTGTATTCTGCCTACCTGCACCATGAGCTTAACATCACACCATCAAGCAGCAAGGGCATGACCTACCGAAATCTGCCCTGCACTGATTACTGGCCTGTCCTGGTGGCTGTAGTAAGTGCCACAAACAACCCATCCCAGCAACTCCTCTTCAGCTAGACCTGCCCTGCTGTGCCATATCTGAGTGACTGACACTGTCAATTGGAGAAGGAGGCAAAAAGTATTGTGCCCACAGACCAGAAAATAATAAAGAACACACAGCTAGCCTGCTCAGACATAGCCAAATTTAAAAAAAAAGGACAAAACAGACAAATCTACAATCAACAAATGAGAAAAATAACTATAGTATGCCCCAAAGACAGCAGACAATATCAAAACATTTACAAAAACAGGACAGGATGGTTCCAGTAGTAGTCCAAAATAAAACACCAGATGACTTTCCAGTAGAAGAAAAGGCACTAGAACTACCTGATAGGGAATTCAAATCTCTAATACTCAGAATTATCCAAGATTTGAAGCAAAAAGTAGACAAAAATGAGGAATAAATAGACAAATTCATGGAAAAGGCAGACCAATGCATGGAAAATAAAGACAAAAAAATCGAAGAATTCAGGAAAATAATCCAGGAACAAAAATGCCAAAATAAAGTCACAACTAGAAATTACAGAAAAACAACAATTAGAAATCCAAAAAATGGACAGTGTCATAGAAGGGCAGAGGAACATATTTGAAATGGTGGAGGACAGGATCAGCGGAATTGAAGACAAACACTTGGATACAAGTCTGTTTGAGGAAAACTCAGAAAAAAGAAAGAAAAAAAAAATGAAGGCACCCTGAGAATTATGTGGGTTACAATCAAAAACAAAACAAATATTTTTGCATGATCAGAGTTGCAGAACAGCGGGAAAAAAAACAGAAAACACAGAGAGGATCATTGAAGAACTGCTGACAGAAAACTTCATCAATATCATGAAAGATGAAAAACTAGCCACCCAACAAGCTCAACGAATCCCATATAGGATAGACCCAAAAGAAAATCACCAAGGCATATCATAATCACATTCACCAAAACCAAAGACGAAGAAACCTGAGAGCAGCTCGTGAAAAACAAGAAGTCACATACAGAGGAGAAACAATAAGACTAAGCTCAGATTATTCGGCAGAAACTATGCAGGCAAGAAGGCTATGGGATGACATGTATAAAACCTTGAAAGAAAAAAAAATTGCCAACCAAGAATAACGTATCCCGTAAAACTCTCCTTCAAATATGATGTTGAAATTAGGACATTTCCAGATAAACAGAAACTAAGGGAATATATAAAAACCAAACCAAGATTACAATAATTATTAAAGGGAGTCCTCCAATCTGAGAAAAACAACTCCAGCTCACAGGCTAAATCTAGGATGAAGGATCATACGAGCCAGATACCAATCTAGGAAATGAACTCTTAAGGACTATCCAAAACCAAAAGAAATACAACAGGGAATCAGAGCAGTTAATCAGTAAGTGACAACAACATCAAAACAATAAAAGAGGGAATAAACAGTGTAGGAATAGAACCTTCTAATGGAGAGGAAGGGAAGGT
>NW_004443974.1:95629-96897 GCF_000243295.1 Trichechus manatus latirostris
AAAAAAAATCCACAAACAAAAGGAATTCAGCACAGGAGAGTAAGAGGAACAAAGAAAATGTCAGCACCACAAAAAAAGCACTACAAAATGACAGCAATAAACTCACATCCATCAATAATTACACTGAATGTAAATGGCCTCAATGCACCCATAAGGAGATGGAGAGTGACAGAATGGATAAGAAAACAGGATCCATCAATATGCTGTCTACAAGAAACACACCTTAGAAACAAGAAGTGAATTTATTAAAAATCAAAGGATGGAAAAAATATGTCAAGCAAACCGCTACCAAAAAAGACCAGGAGTGGCAATAGTAATCTCAGATAAAATAGACTTTATAACAGAATCCCCCATAAAAGACAAAGAAGGACACTATATAATGATTAAGGGGACAATCCAGCATGAAGACATAACCGTAATAAGCATCTATGCACCCAATGACAGGGCTCCAAAATACAGAAAACAAACTCTAACAGTAGAAAAAGAGAAATTCACAGTTCCTCAATAATAGTAGGAGACTTCAACACACCACTTTCAGTAAAGGACAGAACATCTAAAAAGAAACTCAGCAAAGATACAAAAGACCTAAAGGGCACAGTCAGCCAACTTGACCTCACAGACATATATAGAACACTCTATCCAACAGCTGCAAAGTACACATTCTTTTCCAATATACATGGAATGTTCTACAGACTAAACCACATCTTAGGCCACAGAGCAATCCTCAACAAAATCCAAAACTTTAAGATAATACAAAGTATCTTCTCTCACCACAATGCCATCAAGGTGGAAATTAACAACAGAAAGAGCAAGGAAAAAAAACCAGCTACATGGAAACTGAATAACACTCTGCTTACAAACCACTGGAAAACAGAAGAAATAGAGATGGAATAAAAAAATTCCTAAAATCAAAAGAGAATGAAAACACATCATACCAAAACCCTTGGGACACAGCAAAGGCATTCCTCAGAGGATAATTTTTAGCAATAGATGCACATATCAAAAAAAAAGAAAGGGGAAAAATCAAAACATTCACTACACAACTCAAACAAATAGAGAAATAGCAAAAAAAGCCCATAGCCACCAGAAGAAAGGAAATAATAAAGATCAGAGCAGAAATAAATGAAATAGAGAATAGAAAAATAATAGAATCAACAAAATCAAAAGTTGGTTTTTTAAAGAATCAACAAAATTGACAAACCACTGGCCAGAATGACAAAAGAAAAACAGGAGAGGATGCAAATAACCCAAATAAGAAATGAAATGGG
>NW_004443974.1:97711-99353 GCF_000243295.1 Trichechus manatus latirostris
AACTTGTACAAGGAAAGGTCATGGAAGCTGCGTAGACACTTCCAAACTCCCCGAGGGACTGAATTTCTGGGCAGAGGGCTGGGGGGTGGGGGTGGGGGTGGATATCTAGCTCAATTGGCATAACACAGTTTATAAAGACAATGTTCTACATTCTACCTTGGTGAGTAGCATCTGGGGTCTTTAAAGCCTGTGAGCAGCCATCTAAGATGCTCCACTGCTATCACCCCTTTGGGGGTAAGGGAGAATGAAGAGAACAGGATACAAGGAAAAGATTAGTCCAAGGGACTAATGGACCACAGCCACCAAGGCTTTCACCAGACTGAGTCCAGTACAGCTAGATGGTGCCCAGCTATCACCACTCAGTACTCTAACAGAGATCACAACACAGGGTTATGGACAGAGCTGGAGAAGAATGTAGAAAAAAATTCTAACACACACAAAAAAGACCAGATTTACTGGCCCGAAAGGGACTGGAGAAACCTGAGGGTATGGCCCCCAGACGCCCTTTTAGGTCAGTGGTGAAGTCACTTATGAGACTCACCGTTCAGCCAGGGTTTGGACAGCCCCTTAAAACAAAACCAAACTAATGAGGCACAGCAGTCCAGGAACAAAGACTAGAAGGCAGAAGGGTACATAAAAGCTGGTGATAGGGAACCCAAGGTTGAGTAAGGACAGTGTTGACATGTAGTGGGGTAGTTAACCATTGTCATAGGGCAACATGTGTACTAGCTGTTTAATGAGAAACTATGTTGTTCTGTAAACTTTCATCTAAAGTGAGAATAGCAGCACAACTGGAAGAACGTAATTGATGTCACTGAATTGTGCGTGGAGAAATTTTTGAAATGGTATTTCTTTGGCTATGTATATTTTCACACAAAAAAAAGATCAAGAAGGGATAGTGTTGACATGCCGTGGGGTTGTTAAACAACGTCACAAAACAATATGTGTACTGACTGTTTAATGAGAAACTATTTGTTCTGTAAACCTTCACTTAAAGTACAATAAAAAAAAAAAGAACAATAGAAAAAAATCAAAAAAAAAAAAAAAAAAAAACAAGGGAAAAAAAAAAAAAAAAGGCGTTAGGATCCCTAACAAATTTCTCATTTCTATCTCCCCTACCAAGGATTTGGCTGGGTCAAGAAAATGTTCCACGCTCTACCTCAATGGGGAAACACGTCGATTATTCTAATTAATGTTTTTCAGCATGATTGAAAGATAAAAACTTTAATTTCATTAATGCCCCTTTTTTTAAAAAAATTTAATTTTTCCCATACAAAAATTTATAATACATTGTTATGTGACTCTAATTGCTCTCCCTATACTGTGACAGAACACTCCTCTTTTCTACCCCTGATTCCCCATGTCCATTCAAACAGCTCCTATCCTTCTCCGCCTTCCCATCTCACCTCCGGACAGAAGCTGCTCATTTAGTCTCTTGTATCTACTTTAGCTAAGAGGCATACACCTCACGAGTATCACTTTATGTCCCACAGTCCAGTCCAATGCCTGTCTGAAGAGTTGGCCTCGGAAATTGTTCTAGTTCTGGGCTGATAGAGAATCCAGGGGCTGTGCTTTCCGGGGTTCCTCCAGTCTCAGTCAGACCATTAAGTCTGGTCTTCTTACTAGAATTTGAGTTCTGCAC
>NW_004443974.1:101295-102492 GCF_000243295.1 Trichechus manatus latirostris
CCTATCCATGAGCAAGGTATGTTTTTCCACTTATGCAGGTCTCTTTTGGTTTCTTGCAGTAGTGTCTTATAGTTTTTATTGTATAGATCTTTTATGTCTCTGGTTAGATTTATTCCTAAGTATTTTATCTTCTTGGGGTCTATTCTAAATGGTATTCATTTTATGATTTCTTCTTCAAGGTTCTCTTTGTTGGTGTAAAGGAATCCAACTAATTTTTGTATGTTTATCTTGTATCCTGAAATTTGCTGAAATCTTCTATTAATTCCAGTAGTTTTCTTGTGGATTCTTTGGGGGTTTTCTGTGTATAAGATCATATCATGTGCAAATAGAGATACTTTGATTTCTTCTCTACCAGTTTGGATGCCCTTTATTTCTTTTTCTAGCCTAATTGCTCTGGCACAGTGTTGAATAAGAGTGATGATAAAGAGTATACTTGTCTGGTTCCCGTTCTCAAGGGGAATGCTTTCAAAGTCTCTCCATTTAGGATGATGTGGGCTGTTGGCTTTGTATAAATGCCCTTAACTGTATTGAGGAATTTCGCTTCTATTCCTATTTTGTTGAGAGTTTTTATCATGAATGGGTGTTGGACTTTGTCAAATGCCTTTTCTGCATCGATTGATAAGATCACGTGGTGCTTGTCTTTGTTTTATGTGATGGATTACATTGATTGTTTTTTATAATGTTGAACCATTCCTGCATACCTGGTATAAATATCACTTGATCATGGTTAACTATTTTTTTGGATATGTTGCTGAATTCTACTGGCTAGAATTCTGTTGAGGATTTTGCATCATGTTGGTGAGGGATATTGTCTGTAATTTTCTTTTTTGTGGTGTCTTTACCTGGTTTTGGTATCAGGGTTATGCTGACCTCATAGAATGAGTTTGGGAGTATTCCATCCTTTCTATACTCTGAAATACCTTTAGTAGTAGTGCTGTAAACTCTTCTCTGAAAGTTTGTTAGAATCCCCAGTGAAGTTGGGAGTTTTTTAATTGCCTTTTCAATCTCTCCTTTTGTTATGGGTTTAATTAATTGTTTTACCTCTGTGTTAGTTTAGGTAGGTAGTGAGTTTCTAGAAATTTGTCCATTTCCTCTAGGTTTTCAAATTTGTTAGGGTACAGTTTTTCATAGTATTCTGTTACAATTCTTTTAATTTCAATAGGGTCTGTTGTGATATCACCCATCTCATTTCTTATA
>NW_004443974.1:104096-140888 GCF_000243295.1 Trichechus manatus latirostris
TTTGCAAATTCCCTGAACTTCTTTGTATCTGGAAATGCCCTAATTTCACGATCATATTTGAGAGACAGTTTTGCTGGATATATAATTCTTGGCTGACAGTTATTTTCCTTCAAGGCTTTAAATATGTCATCCTATTGTCTTCTAGCCTGCATGGTTTCTGCTGAGTAGTCTGAGCTTATTCTAATTGACTCTCCTTTGTAGATGAGTTTTCTTTTATCCGTAGCCGCTCTTAAAATTCTCTCTTTATCTTTGGTTTTGGTAAGTTTGATTATGATATGTCTTGATGACTTTCTTTTGGTATCTACCTTACGTGGGGTTCAATGAGCATCTTGGATAGATATCTTCTCATCTTCCATGATATCAGGGAAGTTTTTTATCAACAACTCTTCAACAATTTTCTCTGTATTTTCTGTTATCCTCCCCTGTTCTGGTACTCCAATCACCCATAGGTTATTTCTCTTGATAGAGTCCCACATGACTCTTAGAGTTTCTTCATTCTTTTTAATTATTTTATCTGATTTTTCCTCAAATAAGTTGGTCTCAAGAGCTTTATCTTCAGTGTCACTAATTCTGACTTCCATTGCCTCAATTCTGCTCCTATGACTTTCTATTGAGCTGTCTAATTCTGAAATTTTATTGTTAATCTTCTGGATTTCTGATTGCTGTCTCTCTATGCATTCTTGAATTCTATTAAATTTTGCATTCATGTTCTTGAATAACTTTTTTAAGTTCTGCTACTACTGTGTCTGTATGTTGCCTGGCTGTTTCTGTGCTCTGTTGAATTTCCTTTCTCATTTCTAGAAGAGTTCTGTATATTAATCTTTTGTATTCTGCCTCTAGTAATTCCAAGAAGTTCTCTTCCTACAGAGAATTTATTGATTCTTTATTTTGGGAGATTGCTGAAGCAATCATGGACTGCCTCTTTATGTGACTTGATATTGACCGTTGTCTCTGAGCCATCAATAATTTATTATATTTTTATTTTGTATTTGCGTAGTGAGGCTTAGCTTCTTATTTTGTTTTGATATGCCCAAATAGGCTGCTCGTGTGCACTAGTTTGATTTTTGACACCTTTGGATCTCTAACGTCCTGTCACCAGGTAGTTCTGTAACTAAGTGTGTGCACACAGGAGTCTGTTCAATTTTCCTATGTGGGTTCAGCTCGGGTGTTCAGGCAGTCGGTCACCAAGTGTGTCATGCAGGCTGTCACCTCCAGTCCTAGAGAGGCATGAGTGATTGGTGCAGGCACTGGACTCTGGCTGTGAGGATCACGCGCTGAGCCAGGCAGGGGGCTGACGGCTGCCCCTGAGAGTCTGAAAGGAAAGCATGTCCCTATTATCTAAGGTGAGTAAGTAGGTGAGTTTTGCAGCCAGACTATGAGCACCCCACTCTGTTGGCTGTAAAGACTTGAGGGCACCACTTTTTCTTGGACTCCTGTAGCAGGTGACTAGGCGCTTTAGGTGCTACCACCAGTCCTCAAGCCCCTGCTGCAGATCAATAAAAGTGCCTACTTAAGGGGCAGGGCTGTTTTGAAGGTCACAAATCTGCCAGTTCACAGCTGAAGCAGTTGAAGTTAAACTTCAGATGTTTGCCCTGTTTTACATGACAGTGAGGACTAACGCTGTTGAGATGGGTCCTCACAAGTCTATACAGGGGTGTAGGGCACTCAGAGTCTGCAGACCTCTGGTACCTGTGTCCAGCAAAGGAGCTGTGCCGACCCTGTGTTCCTGGCCTAGGGGAGCCAGCAGCTTATTTGTTCCCTCTCCAAGCCCAAGAGAATGGGTCAGGGCGCCTTTTGGGATCTACTTCTGGCCCAGCAGATTAGTTAAGTATTGTTTTTTCCATTTTGGAATTTTCATCAGGATTGCATTAAATCTGTAGATTGCTTTGGATACTATCGACATCTTAACAATATTAAGCCTTCTAATCTATGAACATGTAATAAATTTTCTTTTTTTTAAAGTCTCCTTTAATCTTTTCTAGCAGAATTTTATCATTTTCATTGTATCACATCCCTTTCACTTCACCTAAAATTCCTAAGTATTTTATTCTCTTGGACACTATAAACCAAACCAAACCCACTGCTGTCGAGTTGATTCCGACTCATAGCGACCCTATAAGACAGAGTAGAACTTCCCCGTAGAGTTTCCAAGGAGCACCTGGTGGATTCGAACTGCTAACCTTTTGGTTAGCAGCCGTAGCTCTTAACCACTATGCCAGCAGGGTTTCCCTTAGATACTATAGTGAATGGAATTGTTTCCCTAATTTCTCTTTCTGATTTCTCATAGTGGTGTATAGAAACCCAACTAATTTTTGTTTGTTGACCTTGTAGCCTGTGATTTTGCTAAATTGTTCTATTAGCTCTAGAAGCATTTTTGCAGATTCTTTGGGATTTTCTATACATAGGATCATGTCATCCGCGAACAGAGATAATTTTACCCTTTGTTTTCCAATGTGGATACCTTTTGTTTCTCTTTGTTGTCTCATTGCTCTGGCTAGGACTTCTAATATAATATTGAACAGAAGTGGTGAGAGCGGGCACACTTGTCTTGTTCCCTATTTCCAGGGGAAAACGCTCAGTCTTTCTCCATTAACTCTGATGACTGTTGATTTTCATGTATGCTTTGAATCATACTGATGAACTTCCTTTCCATTTCAATCTTCTTGAGGTTTTCATCAAGAAAACGTGTTGGATTTAATCAGACGCTTTTTCCATACTCATAAAGATGACAATGTGTTTCTTTTTCTTTGTTCTATTGATGTGGTATATTATGTTGATTGATTTTCTAATATTGAACCATCCTTGCATTCCTGGAAAAAACACCCCTTGGTGATGGTGTTGTTGGATTCTGTTAGCTAGTATTTTGTTGAGGATTTTTGCATCTATATTTATAAGAGATACTGGCTTGTAGTTTTCTTTTCTTGTGGTGTCTTTGTCTTGTTTTTGTATTAGAGTTATGAATTGGGGAAAATTCTTTTCCTCTCTATCTTTTGGAATAATTTAAACAGGATTGTTGTCAATTCTTCTCTAAATGTTTGGTAGAATTCCCCAGTGAAGTCATCTGCTCTATGACTTTTTTTGTAGGGAGGTTATTGACCACTGATTCAATCTTCTCATGTGTTATGGTTATGTTGTGATTTTCTATTTCCTCTTTAGTCAGTTTGGGTAGGTTGTATGCTTCTAAAATGTTATCCAGTTTGTTGCCATGCAGTTGTTCACAATATTCTGTTGAAATTATTTTTATTTCTATTGGGTCAGTTGTAATGTCTCCTATTCATTTATTATTTTGGTTATTTACATCTTTTCTCTTTTTTTCTTTGTCAGTATAGCTAAAGGTTTGCCGATTTTATTAATCTTTTCAAAGAACCAACATCTGGTTTAGCTGATTCTCTGTCTTGTATGTCTGTTTTCATTTTCATTTATTTCTGCTCTGATCTTTGGTATTTCCTTTCTTCTGGTAGCTTTAGGCTTAATTTACTCTTCTCTTTCTAGCTCCTCAAATTGTAAAGTTATACTGTTGATTTGAGATCATTCTTTTTTCATGTAGGTATTTATTACTATAAGTTTTCCTCTGTGTACCGTCTTCATTGCATCCCATTAAGTTTTGGTATATTGTGCTTCTGTTTTCATTTTACTCTAAGAAATTTGTGATTTCTCTTCATTTCTTTCTTGACTCATTGGTAGTTTAATAGTGTGTTGTTTAATTTCCATATGTTTGCATATTTTTTAGTTTTTTTGTTATTGATTTCTACCTTCACTCTGCTGTGGTCAGAGAAAATACTTTGTATGATTTCAATTTTTTAAATTTATCAAGACTTGCTTTGTGATCTAACATATGATTTATCCTGGAGAATGACCCATGTGCACTGGAGTACAGTGTATATTGTGATATTGTTGGGTGAAGTGTTCTATGTATGTCTGTTAAGTTTGGCTGGTCTATAGTGTCACTCAGGTCCTTTGTTTCCTAGTTGATCTTCTTTTGAGATGTTCTGTCCTATATTGAAAGTAGTGTATTGAAATCTCCAACTATTACTGTAGACAGCTATTTCTCCCTTTAATTCTATCAGTGCTTGCTTTATATATTTAGGTGCTCCAAACTTGAGTGCATATATATTTATGATTGTTAAATCTTCTTGATGAATTAACCCTTTTATCACTATATAATGTCCATCTTTATCTCTTCTAACAGATTTTGTCTTATAGTCTACTTTGTCTCGTATTAAGTTTGCCACCCTAGCTCTCTTTGGTTATTATTTGCATAGAATATTTTTCCCTCTTTTCACTTAACATATTTGTGTCCTTGGATGCAAAATATGTCTCTTCTAAACAACATATAGTTAGATCTTTTTTTTTTTAATCCATTCTGCAAGTCTCTGCCTTTTCATTTGAGCATTTAGTCCATTTGTATTCACTGTAATTACTGATAACTAGTGACTTATTTCTGCAATTTTGTTATTTGGTTCTTGTGCGTCTTAAGTTTTCTTTGTCATTTATCTTTATTACTGCTTCCTTTTGTGTTTTGTTGGTTTATTGTAGTGAGCTATTTTGGTTCCCTTCTCCTTTCCTTTTGTGTATGTTTTGCAGATATTTCCTTAGTGATTACCATGAATATCACATTTGACTTCTTTATTTATAGTATCCTAGGTAAGTTGGTACCAACTTAACTTCAGTATCATACAAGAAATTCTATACCCATATTATACCTCCCTTCTGCCATTTTGTTGTTATTATTACTAATTATATCTTTTATTTCATGTGCCCTGTAACATAATTTTTTCCTTTCTTTTTACACATTTGTCATTAAAAAGCATGAAGGACAAAATAATTAGAATAATAAAACATGAATACCTTATTACTAGCCCTTATACTTCTCCATGTAATTCCTTTTACTAGGGATTTTTCTTTTTTGTGTATGGCTTTGAATTACTTTCTAGTATCTTTTCCGTAAGGAGCCCTGATGACACTGTTGTTAAGTGATAACCCAAAGGTAGAAGGTTCAAACTCACCAGCTGCTCTATCGGAAAAAGATGTAGCAGTGTGCCTCCATAAAGATTACAGTCTCCAAATCTCCATGGGGCTGTTCTACTCTGTCCTATAGGGTCACTATGAGTAGGGCTTATCTTTTCCCTTCCATCTACATAACTCTCATTTTAGTATTTTTTGCAGGACCAGTGTGGTGGATATGAACACTCTCAGCTTCTGTTTTTCTGGGAATATTTTAATTTTACCCTCATTTTTGAAGGACAGTTTAACTGGATGTAGTATTCTTGTTTGCCCGTTTTGTTTTGTTTTCTCCACCAGCTCTTTAAATATATCATCCACTTCCTTCTGGCCTCCAATGTTTCTGAGGAGAAATTAGAACTTCATGTTATTGCGGAGAATATGTATGTGACTGTTTGCTTATCTCTTACTGTTTTCCAGATTCTGTTTTTATCATTACTTTTGAGAGCCTGTCTTTAACTGTCTCAGACTAGATCTCTTTGGGTTTATTCTGTTTAGAGTTCTCTGAGCTTATTGAATTTGTAGATTTCTTGTCCTTCATCAGATTGGGATAGTTTTCTGTCATTATTTCTTCAAATGTTCTTTCTCTTCCTTTCTCCCTCTCATATCCTTCTGAAATTCCCATGATGAGTATATTAGGCCTCTTGATGTTGTCCTACAATTCCACTAAACTGTGTTCAGCCTTCTTGAGCTTCCATTCTTCTTGCTCTTCAGCCTCTGTAATTTTGGCTATCTTCTTCTCTAATTCGCAGATACTTTCTTCAGCTTGATTAAATCTGTTGTTAAATCATTCTATTGTGTTTCTCATTTGAGTTATTGTCAATTTTGATTGCAATATTTTTTATTTCTTTTTTTTAATATCCTCATTTTGTTATGCATTGTTTCCTTATTTCTTTTAGATCTCTGTTTATGTTTTCCCTTATGTCTTTAATTATGTTTAATTTTGTCATTTGTATTCTTCTGTTCTCTTCCTTATTCGGGTTTCCATGGATGCAATTTCATTCCCTTGGTCATGTTCATTTGAATGTGCCATCATTTCTCTTTTCTCTGTGTGTCTTTTGATTTTTTGTTGAGACATTGGAATTTTCTAGGGTGTTAACCTTCTCAGTTCTCCCCAGTATTTGATATTTTTACCCACACTACTTTCTGCAAAAAAACCCTTAGGTGGGCAGAGACTTTGGCCTTTGCTTACTACTTTGTCTTTCTCTCTGTGATAGCTCCTTCTCCCTCCATAATTTAATTAGCATTCAAAAGCTCCAGATCTCAGTTTTCAACTTTTAAACACACCAGACAACATGCTGTAACCAATCTGTCCACCAATGTGTGCCCACCACTCAGGCAAGATATCACACAATAATTTTACCAACAGGGGACGCAATCTTGTCTCTCTGGTTATGACTCTGTTTATTACTTCTCTGTTTCTGCAACTACATTTTCAGTTGGAAAACCCACACCCAGCAATTCCCTTTCGGGGTGAGTGTTGCCCTCTATTTTTGACCTGAGGCTTCCCTGTTCTGTGGGGTCTTCGTATATCTGAGCTGGTATTTAGAGGAAGCACACACAGGCTTTGCTCTGTGTCAGGTGGAGGAGGTCTGGCACTCTCCAGAAGGACCTTGAGAGATCTGTATTGTTGTCTTCAAACTCCCAGTGGCCTGTAGCATTTGGAGGAGCAGTCTCTACTTAGGCGACTCACCTGTTGGCTCCACTGCTCAGAACCTTCTGTAAGAGTTCTTATCTTTCCAGTAGTTGACAGTTTCTGGGTGGGGAAGGAGCTACCATGCTCTGAACAAACGCTCAGGGAGATCTGCCTTGCTGCTATCAGAGCCTCTCCTGTAGCTTATTGGCTGTAAGTGCTGCCTCCACTCAAGATATCTGCAAGGTGGCACACAGCAACTTCAGTCAGTATTCCTCAGTGCTGATTGGAAGGGGGACCAATCAACTCCAACTAACCCCCAGGGATGTCTGTCCTGTGGGTTTTTGGGGCCTGACCTATGGTTGCCAGGGAGGCAGGTAGAGTTCTGTCTTTGGGAACACACTCCACTGCAGGGGACTTCTGTAGCTATTTGCAGCAGTCCGACAACCCTTACCACATGGTAAATGGGGTGTCATGCTCCAATCAGATCCCCACGGAGGTCTGCCTTATTGCTATCAGAGCCCTCACAGTGGATTGTTGGCTGTGAGAGCAGACTCCACTCAAGACAGCTGCTTCTTAGCACATATCAGCTTCTGTCAGCAGTCCTCAGCACTGACCAGAAGTGGAGTAAACAGACCCAAACCAACCTCCATGGAAGCATGTCATTTTGGTTACAGAGGCACAAGCTATGTAGTGCACAAGGAGGCAGGCAGAGTTCTGACTATGGGAACAGACTCTATTATAGGGGCCTTCTGTAGCTATTTGCATCAGTCTAGAAGCTGACAGGATCTGTGTGTAGGACATGCTGCTACACTTTGAACAGACTCCAGGGGACGTCTGACTTGTTGATTTTAGAGTACAAGATTGGGGTCCTGTCTCCTTGTACATGCAGGGGGCTAGGTGGTTAGAGAAGCAGACTCTTTTGCTAAGGCTTCTTCCCCAGTTCACAGTAACCGCTGTGCCGGGGAGAGGGGCAGGGACAGTGGGAGAAGTGATTTTCCTATCTTATGCAGCTCATTGTTGAGTCGTTGACACTTGCCTGTCTGAAGTTCCTTGCTACTGTCCTCTACTCCCCAGTTCATAGTCCCTCAAGGCCGAACACCATTTCCTTGTTACATTTCTTGTTGTTTTCATGGGGGAGGATTGGAACAATGGTCTGTTTACGCCACCATCTTACCAGAATTCCTTCTGACATTTTTTCTTTTTTAAAATGTCTTACATACTTGCTTTTTCTATAATCACAATATGCAGAAATTACTACCAGCGTGTTTTTTTCCCACAGAAATATACTTTCTATACTTACCTTCATGAGTTGAGTATATCCACCAAAACAAAACTCACTGCTGTTGAGTGGATTCTGACTCATAGTGACTGACTTAGGCTGGGTTCTCTAGAGAAGCAAAATTAGTAAAGTGTGTGTGTGTGTATATATGTATGTATATATATATATATATATAGAGAGAGAGAGAGATTTATATCAAGGAAATAGCTCATGCGGTTTTTAAAGGTTGTAATGTCCCAAGTCCGTGGGGCAGGAAAGAAGCTTCTCCTAACTCACATAGTCGCAGGGGCTGGCAAGCCCAAGGTCAGCAGGCCAGAGAGCAGAGCTGTTGCTCACAGGCTGTGAAGATCAATGAATCTCAAGATCGGCAGGCAAAACCACAGGTAAGCTGCTAGCTCAAGTCCCAAGAACTGGAGGTCAGAAGAACAGGAGCTAGCTGCAAGATCTAGAACAAACAAAAACCCTAGCAAGGAGAGCAGGAAGGACTAGGTGGCAGAGGGCAGAGAGATGAAGACTGAGAGGGTAGTAAGCAGCCACAGGCCCCACACTCACCAGTAACACTCGCAGCAGATCCAATTATGGGAGTGATCACATATCAAATGTCAACAGGGAAGTGATCACAACATTATACGATTGCCAAAACGCTGAGAATCATGGCCAAGCCAAGTTGACACACAATCTTACCCATCATGGTGACCCTGTAGGACAGAGTAGAACTGCCCCATATGGTTTCCAAGGCTGTAAATATTTACAGAAGCAGACTGCCACATTTTTCTCCCGCAGTGCAGCTGGTGGGTTTGAACCACCAACCTTTTGGTTAGCAGCTGAGTGTTTAACCCCTGTGCCACCAGGGTTCCTTTATTTGAGTATAGCAACTTTAAAGTCCTGAAAGCCAGATTAAAGTGAATTTTGGGTTGTAAAAATCAAAGAAAGTGTTTGCCTCATCTCACTCATTTCCTAATTTTTTCCCAATACATATTCAAGAAAATATATCCAGTTCATAAAAGTTTATAAAAAATATTTTACCACATTATATCTGTCATAAAGTTAATTAATCAAGTACTATGTGTCCTCTATAAAGACAAAACATGTATTTTTAGAGATTTAAACTACTCTGGCATAGATTTTTGGATTAAGGTTGTGGTAACATTTTCTCACATCTTTTTATAGATTGTGTTTTATTACGAATCTGTACTGCCCTCGGGTGGTCACATAAGAGGATATTTCAAAAGCCTCATTCTCCAGCCCAATAGCATTTTTTTTTTTTTAACTTTTAGGACAAAGCTTTAAAATGTCAACACATCTTTTTGTTTCTTTAATTTTTTAGCAAGTTTGCTTACTTGAAAGTAATCTTTAGCATGTTTTTTTGAAATATTTTAAACAAAATAACACTGATACCAAAATATAGAGTTACAATGATGAAACATGAAATAGAAGAATTACTTTTAAACTATATATATTCTAAAAAGTTTTCATTGCATATGATTTTATTTTCCATTTTATATAATTTATATATGAAAATTTTCATGCATTTTATATAATGATAAACTAAGATAAGACATATCCCCTAGATGTGCAATATGTATCACTAACCCTTCTAATGAATTGCACATACAAAAAAAAAGGTTGGATTTTCCTGCGCTCATTTTGAAGTTGGTGAAGGCATTACAGAATGATTGAAAGGGAAAGTGCTTTAAAGAATGAGCTACCTGGATTTGAAAATCTTAAGGTAGCTTTCTTCCAAAAACCATGACCTTGGGAAAGTATTTACTTTATCTGGCTTCAGTTTCCTCATCTTGAAAATATGTACAATAATTACAGAATTATTTTAAAATGTGTATAATAATATATATTTTACAGAATGAAACAATACATACACAAATACTGAAGCCTTTCCCTAGCATAGAGCAAGTGTTCAGAACCTGTCAGTCTTCTTTATCTTTTTTCTCTTTGAGCAACAATTCTCGGGGGAGATGCCTTCAACCCCACTCATCTTTCGGTTTGTCATACTGTGGTGGCTTGTGTGTTGCTGTGATGCTGAAAGCTATGCCACCAGTATTCAAAATACCAGCAGGGTCACCCATGGTGGACAGGTTTCAGCGGAGCTTCCAGACTAAGACAGACTAGGAAGTAGGGCCTGGTGGTCTATATCTGAAAAGAATTAGCCAGTGAAAACCTTATGAATAGCAGCAGAACATTGTCTGATATAGTGCTGGAAGATGAGCCTCTCAGGTTTGAAGGAACTCAAGATACGACTGGGGAAGAGCTACCTCTTCAAAGCAGAGTCGACCTTAATGACATGGATGGAGTAAAGCTTTCGGAACCTTAGTTTGCTGATGTAGCACAACTCAAAATGAGAAGAAATAGCTGCAAAAATCCATTAATGTGGAATGTACGAAGTATAAATCTAGGAAAACTGGAAGTTGTCAAAAATGAAATGGACCACATAAAGATCAATATCCTAGGCATTAGTGAGCTGAAATGAACTGGTATTCACCATTCTGAATCAAACAATCACATGGTCTACTATGCCGGAAATGACAAATTGAAGAGGAATGGCGTTGTATTCATTGTCAGAAAGAACACTTCAAGATCTATTCTGAAGCATAACGCTGTCAGTGATAGGATAATATCCATACGCCTACAAAGAAGACCAGTTAATATGACTATTATTCAATTTGCTCACCAACCACTAATGCTAAAGATGAGGAAATTGAAGATTATTACTAACTTCTGCAGTCTGAAATCAAACTTGCAATCAAGATGCATTGATAATTACTGGTAATGGCAATGCAAAAGTTGGAAACAAAGACGAAGGATAAATAGTTGGAAAATATGGCCCTAGTAGCAGAAATGACACCAGATATTGCATGACAGAATCTTGCCAAAGTAAAGTATTATAATAATATGTGCAAAGACCTGGAGTTAGAAAACCAAAAGGGAAAAAATATGCTCGGCATTGCTCAAGCTGAAAGTGCTGAAGAAAAAATTCAAGCCTCGAGTTGCAATTTTGAAGGATTCTATGGGCAAAATATTGAAGGATGCAGGAAGTATCAAAAGAAGATGGCAGGAATGAGTCACTGTCCCAAAAAGAACTGGTCGACATTCAACCATTTCAAGGGCAATATATGATAAAGAACCAATGGTACTGAAAGAAGAAGTCCAAGCTGCACTGAAGGCATTGGCAAAAAACAAGCCCCCAGGAACTGACGGAATACCAATTAAGATGTTTCAGTGAGTGGATGCCACTCTGGAAATGTTCACTCTTCTATGCTAAGAAATTTGGAAGACAGCTACCCGGAAAACTGACTAGAAGACATTCATATTTATACCTATTTCAAAGAAAGGTGAAACAATGAGGAACGAGGAAATTATCGAACAATATTATTAATATCACACACAAGTAAAATTCTGCTGAAGATCATTCGAAAGTGTTTGCAGCAATACATTGACAGGGAACTGCAAGAAATTCAAGCGGGATGCAGAAGAGAATGTGGAAGGAGGGATATCATTGCTGATGTCAGTTGGATCCTGGCTGAAAGAAGAGAATACCAGAAAATTGTTTACCTGTGCTTTATTGAGTATGCAAAAGAATTCGACTGTGTTCCTCATAACAAATTATGGATAACATTTAGAAGACTGGGAATTCCAGAACACTGAACTGTGCTCATGAGGAACCTGTACATAGACTAAGAGGTTTTCATTTGAACAGAACAAGGGGATCCTGCGTGGTTAAAAGTCAGGAATGGTGTGCGTCAGCGTTGTATCCTTTCACCACACTTATTCAATCTGTATGCTGAGCAAATAATCCAAGAAAATGGACTATATAAAGAATAATGAGACATCAGGATTGTAGGAAGACTCATTAAAAACCTGTGTTATGCAGATGACACAACGTTACTTGCTAAAAGTGAAGAGAACTTGAAGCACTTACGGATGAAGATCAAAGACTACAGCCTCCAGTATGGATTACACATCAACATAAAGAAAAAAAGATCCTCACAACTGGACCAATAAACAACATCATGATAAACAGAGAAAAGATTAAAATTGTCAAAGATTTCATTTTACTTGGATCCACAGTCAACGCCCATGTAAGCAGCGGTTGAGAAATCAAACGACTCATTGCATTGGGCAAATCTGATGCAAAAGACCTCTTCAAAGTGTTAAAAAGCAAAGATGTTACTTTAAGGAGTAAGATGTCCTGACCCAATCCAAGGTGTTTTCAATCGCCTCACATGCATGTGAAAGCTGGAAAATGAATAATGAAGACTAGAGAAGAATTGATGCCTTTGAATTATGGTGTTGACAAAGAATATTGAATATACCAGGAACTGCCAGAAGAACAAACAAATCTGTCTTGGAAGAAGTACAGCCAGAGTGCTCCCTAGAAGCAAAGATGGTAAGACTTCATCTCACATACTTTGGACATGTTAACAGGAGGATCCAGTCCCTGGAGAAGGACATCATGATTGGTAAAGTAGAGGGTCAGCAAAAAAGAGGAAGACCCTCAATGAGACGGATTGACCCAGTGGTTGCAACAACGGGCTCAAGCATAACAGTGATTATGAGGATGGTGCAGGAGCGGGCAGTGTTTCGTTCTGCTGTACATAAGGTCACCATGAGTCAGAACCGACTCAAAAGCACCCAACAACAACAACAATTATTATTATTATTATTGTTGTGTGCGGTTCACTGTCATGGATTTTCTTGGATATTTTCTTTACTGATTTTAAAGAAGAATAGAAAGTCCTTTGTTATAATCTTTTAAAAAAATTCACATAGATTATTTAATCAAGGATCATTATGTGTTGGAATTGATTGGATGGCAACTGTTATTTAATAAAGCAAATATGTGTTAAATGTCTACTCTGTGGCATCTTCCTGGTGATGTCTGACTCTGCCTTGCTAATGCTCTTCCTCTGCACTCTTATTGTTTGTGGCCTGTTCCTCTATCCACCTGCATATTCCCTCCTTCCAGGTGCTCATGATCCATCTACCTGGTGTTGACTGCAAACCAACATCTCTACTCTAGTTCTCATGTCTGAGTTTCAGGTTCCTGTATCCAACTTTCTATGTGTCCTCTGTGTTCCTCAAACTTACCATGTCCCAAGTTGAACTCACCATGTTGTCTACTACCCAAGCCTGTTTCAGGATTTCTTATCATGCTGATAGCAACACTCTTATTTTTCAAGTGAGAAGCCTCTTTGTGACTCTCCCGTTGCCCTCACTCCCACATTCAGTCACCAAACCTGTTGACCCTACTTCCTGCACATCACTCAAAGGCATCACATGTCTCTGTGCCTTGACCTTACTCCAGCTCTTACTAAGTTTACCCAAAACCTCTCTGCATGTTTCTCCATTTCCAATCTTAGTTCCTCTAACCCTTTCTTAATAATATAGCCAAAATATCTTCCAAATATTCATATATGATCAAGTCACTCTTACCTAGAATGCTTCAAAACTTTTCCATTGCTCTCAGGTTAAAAAACATCTTAATATGCTCCAAGGGGCCTTCTACTCCTACGCCTGCTTACTTCTCCAAAGTCTTTATCCTCTACCTGCCTTCCCCCAACTCCAGCTTCATCTATGTTGGAGACATATAGACGTATTCCATAAAAGAACTCCTTGAATCTATCCTGCTTTCTCTAGTTTTTGTATTAGTGCTTTTGATGTTTTTCTATCTGGAACATTCCTTCCATCATCCCATCCTCTCCACCCCATTTCACCTAGCTCATTCATACTTTCTACTAAGTTCCAACTTATGTATCTCTTCTACTAAGTGTTCTTCCTTATCCTGTAGCTGTACTTGTCCCTACTTTGTTTTCTCCCACAACTAGATCAGACACTCCTTGGGGTCAAAAACAGCATGTGTTCATCATTGCAGAATACACAATGCCTGGTATTTGGTATGGTCTGAATCAATGACCAGTGCATGAGGAAGGGGTGGAGCTGAAGTGCAATAAGATTTTCTGATTGGGATTGTGCCCTAAGGGCCATAGTTATAACACTTTTCATGGTTTGTGAGTTGCTTCCTCCTTAGAAATTATGCATATCATTTGAAAACTGTTGTTAATCAGAAACCAAAATAATAAACAGCAAATGTTAGTAATAGTAGTTTCAAATGATAAGTATAGCTACTTATTCCTTTTACAATAGGAACAAGTGATTATATATGATACCCAGTCAGAAGACCTTAATAAACACTGGACACACACACACACAAGTCTGATGATATTAGCACATTATCTTTAGGTCTGTCTTATGGTGTTCTTCCCTTTTTTCCACTAAATGATGATTGCCTCACTGGGTGGGGGACCTGTCTTAGTTATATTTGTATCATTGTGGAGCTTAGCACAAAGCGTTGTTGATAGTACATGTAAATGTACACACGCACACACACACATATTCTCCAGGCCCTTTATTCTTTGACTATTTCCCATATTGCTAAGTCAAGGTAATCAGTAAAAGAAGTAATTGTTTGTGATAAACACGTGAAATCTGAATCTCCAAATGAGTTTCCATTAAAACCAAACAAACAATAAGAAATGAGGCATAATATATTCAACTGCTTTCAGGGAAAATGTCACAAATTCATAGTTTTGTCTTTTATTTCAATTACAACTGCCTTAATATCTTGGGCCAGACACTGGTCCTAAAAGATGCTATAATTTCTCTACTTGCAACAATAATTTGTTAAAATTATCCCTTCATTTAACAATTATTTACTGAATGTCTACTATGTGCCCTGATGCACACCATTCCTGACTTTAAACCATGCAGGATCCCCTTGTTCTGTTTGAATGAGTGCCTCTTGGTCTGTGTACAGGTTCCCCATGAGCACAATTAAGTGTTCTGGAATTCTCATTCTTCTCAATGTTATCCATAATTTGTTGTCATCCACACAGTGAATGCCTTTGCATATTCAATGAAACACAAGTAAATATCTTTCTGGTATTCTCTGCTTTCAGCCAAGATCCATCTGACATCAGCAATGATACCCCTTGTTCAAAGACCCCTTCTGAATCCTGCTTAAACTTCTGACATTTCCTGTTCGATAGATGTACTGTTGGAACAACTTTTGAATGATCTTTAGCAAAATTTTACTTGTGTGTGATATTAATGATATTATTTGACAATTTCCACATTCTGTTAGATCACCTTTCTTTGAAATGAGCACAAGCATGGATCTCTTTCAGTCATTTGGCCAGGAAGCTGTCTTTCAAATTTCTTGACATAGACGAGTGAGCAACTCCAGCACAGCATCTGTTTGTAGAAATATCTCAATTGGTATTGTATCAATTCCTGGAGTCTCGTTTTTTGACAATGTTTTCAGTGCAACTTGGACTTCTTCTTTCAATACCTTCAGTTCATGATCATATGTTACCTCCTGAAATGGTTGAAAGTCGATTAATTCCTTTTGGTACAGTAACTCTGTGTATTTCTTCCATCTTCCTTTGATGCTTCCTACATCATTCAATATTTTCACATAGAATTCTTCAATATTGCAACCCGAGGCTCGAATTTTTTCTTCGGTCTTTCAGGTTAAGCAATGCCGAGCATGTTGTTCTGTTTTGGTTTTATAACTCCAGGTCCTTGCACATTTCATTATAATAATTTACTTTGTCTTCTTGAACTGCCCTTCAAAATTTTCTGTTCAGCTCTTTTATTTCATTATTTTTTTCTGTTTGCTTTAGCTACCTCACGTTTAAGAGCAAGTTACAGAGTCTTTTCTGACATCCATTGTGGTCTTTTCTTTCTTTCCTGCCTTCAAGTGACCTTTTGCTTTCTTCATGTATAAAGTCCTTGATGTCATTGCACAACACCTCTGGTCTTCAGTTCAATGTGTCAAATCTATTCTTGAGATGGTCTCTAAATTCAAGGGGGATATACTCAAGGTCGTATTTTGGCTCTAGTGGACTTGGTCTAATTTTCTTCAGCTTCAAATGGAACTTGCATATGAGCAATTGATGATCTGTTCCTCAGTCGGCCTCTGGCCTTGTTCTGACCAAAGATATTGAGCTTTTTCATCATCTCTTTTCACAGATGTAGTCGATTTGATTCCTGTGTATTCCATGTGGCAAGAACCACGTGTATAGTCACCATTTAAGTTGTTGAAAAAAGGTACTTGCAGTGAAGAATTCAATGGTCTTGTAAATTCTATCATGTGATCTCTAGCATCATTTCTATCTCCAAGGTCCTATTTTGAGTGTCATTGAACCTGGGGGGCTCATCTTCTGGCATTCTATCAGACAATGTTCCACAGCTATTCATAAGGTTTTCACCAGCTAATTTTTTTCAGATGTAGACTGCCAGGTCCCTCTTCCTAGTCTGTCTTAGTCTGGAAGCTATGCTGAAACCTTCCACCATGGGTGACCCTACTGGTATTTGAACACTGGGGGCATAGCCTTCAGCTTCACAGCAACAAGAACACCACCACAGTGGGACAAACTGACAGATGCACGGGGAATAATAGTAATATATTATTGTATGGGCAGTTACTATGTACTAGACACTTTCTTAAAGCACTATACATATCATTCAATCTTCTTACAGACCAGTGATTTTTTTAAATTTTCATTTTGTCCCTGAAAATTGATATGCAATATGACACAGTATTAGCCTTAGTCATCTAGTGCTGTTATAACAGAAATACCACAAGCAGATGCCTTTAACAAAGAGAAATGTATTCTCTCACAGTCTAATAGGCTACAAGTCCAAATTCAGGGTGTCACCTCCAAGGGAAGGCTTTTTCTCTTCTTTGACTCTAGAGGAAGGTCTTTTTCGTCAATCTTCCCCTGGACTAGGAGCTTCAACCTGTGGGAACCCCAGGTCCAAAGGATGTGCTCTGCTCCCGGCACTGCTTTCTTGGTGGTATGAGGTCCCCAACTCTCTGCTTGCTTTCCTTTCTTTTTATCTCTTGTAAGATAAAAGGTGGTACAGGCCACACTCCAGGGAAACTCCCTGTACTTTGCATCAGGGATGACCTTAGTAAGGGTGTTACAATCCCACCCCAATCTTCTTTAACATAAAATTACAATCACAAAATGGAGGACAACCACACAATACTGGGAATCATGGCCTAACCAAGTTGACACATATTTTTGGGGGACACAATTCAACCCATGACAGTGTTTTATATTAATAAGCTCTGAGATCAGAAATATTTGGGTTCTCTTTCTAACCATACCACTAGGTGATGGCCTGGGTCAACTTTAATTCTTTAAATCTCTCATAATGAATGCACATAGCAAGCAACACACCTTTCTGCTACATTATTCTTATCATTGGGTAATTTACCTAAAGTCACAAAAAGAAATTGAGCTGAGATTTAAATTCAGTCCTAGGAAGGTCCAAAGCCTGTATCTGTAATCATTAAATCCTACTACTCATCTTATAGATCTCAAAAAATTTGTAAAAGAATCTATGGCAGCCTGGAAAACTTTTTTGTGACACTGGTTACTAACCCCACGACATGTCAACACTCTCCCTTCTTGACTCTGGATTCCCTATTACCAGCTTTCTTGCCCCCTCTTGCTTTCTAGTCTTTGACCCTGGGCTGGTGTGCCCCTTTAGTCTCGTTTTGTTTTATGGGCCTATCTAATCTTTGGCTGAAGCATGAACCTCAGGAGTGACCCCATTACTGAGCTAAAAATGAGTCTGGTCCCATAATCTTGGAGTTTTTCCAGTCTCTGTCAGGTCAGTAAGTCTGGGTTTTTTTTGTGAGTTAGAATTTTTTTCTACATTTTTCTCCATCTCTGTCCGGGACCCCCTGTTGTGATCCCAGTCAAAGCAGTCGGTGGTGGTAGCTGGGCACCATCTAGTTGTACTGGACTCAGCCTGGTGGAAGCCATGGTAGTTGTGGTCCACTATTTGTTTGGACTAATCTTTTCCTTGTATCTTGTTTTCTTCATTGTCCCTTACTCCTGAAGGGGTAAGACCAGTGGATTATCTCAGATGGCTGATCACAGGCTTTTAAGACCCCAGACGCTACTCACCAAGGTAGAATGTAGAACATTTTCCTTATAAACTGTGTTATGCCAATTGAGCTAGACGTTCTTCCAGACCACGGTCCCCACAGCCCTCTGCCCAGCAATTCAGTCTCTCAGGGAGTTTGGGTGTGTCTATGGAGCTTCCATGACCTTTCCTTGTGCAAGTTGTGCTGGCTTCCCCAGTATTGTGTACTATCTTACCCTTCACTGAAGTTACCACTTATCTTTTGTCTATTTAGTATTCTCTTCCACTCCTCCCATCCCTCGTAACCATCAGAGATTGTTTCTTTTTGCATGTAAACTTTTCCATGAGTTTTTACAACAGTGGTCTCATACTTATTTGTCCTTTTGTGATTGATTTATTTCACTCAGTATAATGCCCTCCAGTTTCATCCATGTTATGAGATGCTCCACAGATTCATCATTGTTCTTTATTGTTGTGTAATACTCCATTGTGTGTATGTACCATAGTTTGTTTATCCATTCGTCTGTTGATAGGCATCTAGGTTGTTTCCATCTTTTTGCTGTTGCGAGTGCTGTTGCTAGTAATGTTGCAATAAACATGCGTGTGCATATGTTTATTCATGTGACGGCCCTTATTTCTCTAATTTTTGGAAGATCCCAGTTATTTAACTTATCTTCTGAAGTTTGTGTGTTGTTGGTTATGGTTTGTATCCTGTTAAAGCTCTGTTTCTGGGCCTCTAGCGTTGATCCTATTTTTTATTCTATGAACTTTATAGTTTTGGGCTTTATATTTAGGTCTTTGATCCATTTTGAATTAGTTTTTGTATATGGTGTGAGGTATGGGTCCTGTTTCATTTTTTTGCAGATGGACATCCAGTTTTGCCAGCACGATTTGTTAAAAAGACTATCTGTTCTCCATTTGATGGACTTTGGGCCCTTGTTGAAGATCAGGTGACCATAAGTGGATGGATTTACATCTGGGTTCTCAAATCTGTTCCATTGGTCAATGTATCTGTTGTTGTACCAGTGCCAGGCTGTTCTGACTGCTGTAGCTGTATAGTAGGTTCTGATGTCAGGTAGTGTTAGTCCTCCTACTTTATTCTTCTTCAATAGTGCTTTCCTTATCGGGGGCTTCTTCCCTTTCCATATGAAGTTAATAATTAGCTTTTCCATCTCTTTAAAGAATGTCCTTTGTATTTGGATAGGGATTGCATTGTATTTGTAAATTTCTTTGGGTAGAGTTGTCATTTTCACAAGGTTGAGTCTACCTATCCATGAGCATGGTGTGTTTTTCCATTTATGTGGATCCCTTTTGGTTTCTTGCAGTAACGTTTTGTAGTTTTCTTTTTATAGGTCTTTTACATCCCCGGTTAGATTTATTCCTAAGTATTTATTTTTTTAGGGGCTTCTACAAATGGTATTGTTTTCCTGATTTCCTTTTTGTCCTCTTTATTGGTGTATAGGCATCCAGCAGATTTTTGTGTGTTTATCTTGTATCCTGCTACTCTGATGAATCTATTAGTTCCATTAATTTTCTCGAGGAGTCTTTTGGATTTTCTATGTATAGTATCATAACATCTGCAAATAGGGACAGTTTAACTTTTTTATTACCAATTTAGATGTCCTTTATTTCTTTTTCTTGCCTTATTGCTCTAGCTAGGACTTCCAGCACAATGTTACACAGCAGTAGTGATAAAGGGCATTCTTGTCTTGTTCCTGTTCTCAGGGGGAATGTTATCAGCCTCTCTTCATTAAGAATGATGTTGGCTGTTGGTTTTGTATAGATGCCCTTTATTATGTTGAAGAATTTTCCTTCTATACATATTTTATTGAGAAATTTTAACAGGAATGGGTGTTGGTCTTTGTCCAATGTTTTTTATGGGTCGATTAAGATGACCATGTGATTCTTTTGTTTCCTTTTATTTATGGGGTGGATTGTGTTGATTGATTTTCTAATGTTGAACCATCCCTGCATACCTAGTATGAATCCCACTTGGTCTTAGTGTATTATTTTTTTGATACGGTGCTGAATTCTATTGACAAGAATTTTGTTGAGAATATTTGCATCTATACTCATGAGAGATATTGGTCTGTAATTTTCTTTTTTCGTGGTATCTTTGCCTGGCTTTGGTATCAGGATTATGCTGGCTTCATAGAATGAATTCGGAAATATCTCTTCCTTTTCTATGTTCTGAAATAGTTTGAGTAGTACTGGTATAAACTCTTTTCTGAATATTTGGTAAAATTCTCCAGTGAAGCCATCTGGGTCAGGGCTTTTTTTTTTTGTTTGGAGTTTTTTTTTTAATTTTATTATTATTACCTTTTCAATCTCTTCTCTTGTTATGGGTCTGTTCAGATTTTCAACATCATTTTGTGTTAGTTTGGGTAGGTAGTGTGTTTCTAGAAATTTTTACTTTTCCTCTAGGTTTTCAATTTTGTTGGAGTATGGTTTTTCATAATACTCTGTTATAATCCTTTTTATTTAAGTTGGAAATGTTCTCAAGTCCTTCATTTCAGTTCTTATCTGGATTATTTACATCCTCTCCTGTTTTTCTTTAGTCAATTTGGCCAGTGGTTTGTCAATTTTCTGGATCCTTTCAAAGAACCAACGTTTGGTTTTGTTGATTCTTTCTATTGTTTTTCTGTTCTCTATTTCTGCTCTGATCTTTATTATTTACTTTCTTCTGACAGCTGTGGGGAAACACTGATGGAGTAGTGGTTAAAAGCTATGGCTGGTAACCAAAAGGTTGGCAGTTTGAATCCAGCAGGCTCTCTTGGAAACTCTACAGGGCAGTTCTACTCTGTCCTATAGGGTCACTATGAGCTGGAATCAACTTGACAGCGAAGGATTTACTTTTGGTTTTTGGTGGCTGTGAGCTTCTTTTGCTGTTCTGTTTTTATTTGTTGGAATTGTGTAGCTAATGTTTCGATTTTTTCCCTTTCTTCTTTTTTGATGTATCCATCTATTGCTATAAATTGACCTCTGAGCACTGCCTTTTCTGTGCCCCAAAAGTTTTGGTATGATGTGTTTTTACTCTCATTTGATTCTAGAAATTTTTGATTCCATCTTTGATTTCTTCTATTACCCAGTTTTTTTAAAGCAGGGTGTTATTCGGTTTCTATGTAATTGATTTTTTTCCCTTGGTCTTCCTATTGTTAATATCTACCTTGATGGCATTGTGGTCAGAGAAGATACTTTGTATTATCTCAAAGTTTTGGATCTTGTTGAGGATTGCTCTGCGACCTAAGATGTTGTCTATTCTGGAGAACATTCGGTGTGCACTGGAAAAGTGTGTGTATTTTGCAGCTGTTGGGTGGAGAGTTCTATACATGTCTATGAGGTCAAATTGTCTGATTGTGCCCTTTAGTTCTTCTGTATCTTTGTTGAGTTTCTTTCTAGATATTCTATCCTTTACCAAGTGGTGTGTTGAAGTCTCCTACTATTACTGGGGAACTGTCAATTTCTCTTTTCAGTGCTGTCAGCGTTTGTTTTATGTATTTTGGAGCCCTGTCATTGGGTGCATTGATATTTATTATGGTTATGTCTTCATAATGGATTGTCCCTTTAATGATTATATAATGCCCTTCTTTGTCTTTTATGGTGGATTTTGTTTTAAAGTCTATTTTATCTGAGATTAATATTGTCACTCCTGCTCCTTTTTAGTAGCCTTTTGCTTCATGTATTTTTTTCCGTCCTTTGATTTTTAATAAATTTAAGTCTTTGTGTCTAAAGTATGTCTCTTGTAGACAGCGTATTGATGGATCCTGTTTTTTTTATCCATTCTGCCACTGTCTCTTTATGGATGCATACAGACCGTTAAAATTCAGTGAAATTGTTGAAAGGTGTGACTTTATTGCTGTCATTTTATAGTGCTTTTTTTGTGGTGCTGACGTTTTCTTTGTTCCTCTTACTCTTCTGTGCTTAACTCCTTTTGTTGTGTTTTATTCTTTTGTTTTTGTAGATTTTGTGTTTACTGAGACTTTATGTTTTCTGTCTTTATTATGATGATTAAGTTTGTTAAATATCTTTGTGGTTACCTTGAAATTTACCCTTATCTTCCTAACCTTGAACAAGTCTATTATGATGTGGTATCACTTTGCCTTCCTCTCCATTTGAAAG
Organism: Trichechus manatus latirostris; assembly: GCF_000243295.1. Lineage (NCBI taxonomy): Eukaryota > Metazoa > Chordata > Mammalia > Sirenia > Trichechidae > Trichechus > Trichechus manatus. The sequence continues at coordinate 126,089 of NW_004443974.1, forward strand.
TTCTATACCTACACCATTCATTCTCTATTTAATTGTTCTGATGTTGTTGTCATTTACCAATTAACCTCTCTGGTTGCTTGTTGTAAATCTTTTAGTTCTGATTAATCCTTGAAAGTTGATTACCTAGGTTGGTGTCTGGTTGATGTGGTCTTGCGTCCTAGATTCAGGCTGTTATCTGGTGTTGTTTGTTCTCTAACTGAAGGTCTCCCTTTAATAATTCTTGTAAGTTTGGTTTGGTTTTTACATATTCCTTTAATTTCTGTTTATCTAGAAATGTCCTAATTTCCCATCATATATGAGCTAAAGTTTTGCAGGATACATTATTCTTGGTTGGCAATTTTTTTTCAAGGTTTTTTATATGTCATCCCATTGCCTTCTTGCTTTGCATGGTTTCTGCTGAGTAATCAGAGCTTTGTCTTATTGTTTCCTCTGTGTATGTGGCTTTTCGTTTTTCTCAAGCTGCTCTCAGGATTCTTTCTCTGTCTTTAGTTTTATCACGTGTGATTATGCACGCCTTGGTGATTTTCTTTTGGGGTCTGTCTTATATGGGATTCATTGAGCTTCTTGGATGGTCAGCTTTTCACCTTTCATGATACCAGAAAAGTTTTCTGTCAGCAACTCTTCAATGATCCTCTCTGTGTTTTCTATTTTCTCCCCCTGTTCTGGAACTCCAATCACTTGTAAATTTTTGCTTGTATCCCACATTTTGATTGTATCCCACATCATTCTCAGGGCTACTACATTTTTCTTTCTTCTTTTCTATGATTTTTCTTCAAACAAATGGAATCCAAGTTCTTGTCTTCAACCTTGCTGATCCTGCCTTCCATTAGTTCAAACCTACTCCTCAGACCTTCTATGACACTGTCCGTTTCTGAAATCTTGTTGTTTATCTCTTGGATTTTTAATTGTTGTTCTGTATGATTTCTCGTTATGAATTTATTTTGACATTTTGTTCCTGTATTATTTTCCTCAATTTTTCCTTTGTTTTGTGTGTCTTTTCCATGATTTTGTCCATTTTTTCCACATTTTTGTCTGCTTTTTCTTTCATCTCTTGGATAGCTCTGAATATTAAAGATTTGAATTCCCCATCAGATAGTTCCAGTGCCTTTTATTCTCCTGCAAGTTCTTCTGGTGTTTTATTTTGGAACCATCAGCCCCTTGCTTTTCTCAGCTTGACCCCACCCCCCACTGCAGCCAGATACCTGTGCTTTCTCCAATCACCCCTGCCTGTCTAGGAGTGTAGGTGAATTCTTGCACCACACACTTTGTGACTGACTACCTGGATACCTGAGCTGAATACACACAAGAAAAGTAAACGGACTCCTGTGCTCACATACCTAGTGGTGACAGGACGTTAAAGCATCAAAAGTGCCAATAATACAACTAGTTCACATGAGCAGTCCATTTGGGCATATCAAAACAAAACAAATCAAGAAGCTAGGACATAGTAAGCAAACATAAAATAAATAAATATAATTACTAACTGATGGCTCAGAGAAAACAATCAATATCAAATCTCATAAAAAGGCAGACAATGATGACTTTAGCCAGCTCCCAAAACAAAGAATAGAGAAATCCTCTGGAGGAAGAGAACTTGGAATAACTGGAAGTAGAATATAAAAGATTAATATACAGAACTCTTGAAGAGATCAAGAAAGAGACGAGACAAAATGAAGAACAAGTCAAGTACATCACAGACAAAGCAATAGAGGAAATTAAGAAGATTATAGAGTAGCATAATGATAAAAGTAACAGGCCACAAGAATGCATAGAGAGACAGCAAACAGAAATTCAGAAGGTTAACAATAAAATTTCAGAATAAGAGAACTCAATAGAAAGTCATAAAACCAGAACTGAGGCAATGGAAGTCAGAATTAGTGAAACTGAAGATAAAGCACTTGACACCAACTTATATGAGGAAAAATAAGATAAAAGAATTAAAAAAAAATGAAAAAACCCTAAGAATTATGTGGAACACTATGAAAAGGAATAAGCTATGAGTGATTGCAGTACCAGAACAGGGGGGTATAACAGAAAATACAGGGAGAATTGCTGAAGATTTGTTGGACGAAAACTTCCCTTATATCACAAATGATAAGAAGATATCTACCCAAGATGCTTGTCGAATGTCACATAAGGTAGATCCCAAAAGAAAGTCACCAAGACGTATAATCAAACTTGCCAAAATCAAAGATAAAGACAAAATTTGTAGAGTGGCTAGGGATAAACGAAAAGTCATCTTCAAAGGAGAGTAACTAAGACTAAGCCTGGACTACACAGCAGAAAGCATGCAGGCAAGAAGGCATGGGATGACATATATAAAGCCTTGAAGGAAAAAAACTGCCAGCCAAGAATTATATATCTAGCAAAACTGCCCCTGAAATATGATGGCGAAATTAGGGCATTTCCAGATAAACAGAAGTTTAGAGAATTTGGAAAAACCAAGCCAAAATTACAAGAAATATTAAAGGGACTCCTTCAGCTAGAGAACTAACAATATCAGATAACAACCCAAGACTAGAACACAGGACAGAGCAACCAGATATCAACCCAGATAGGGAAGTCTCAAAAATAAATCTAAGCTAAAACACTGAAAACAGGGAAACAGAGATGCCAATATGTAAAAGATGACAACATGAAAACAAAATAGAGGGACTATGGAGAAGAAGTCAAGGTGATACAAAGAAATAAAATAGTGGTTTAAACTTAGAAAAATAGGGGTAAATATTAAGGTAACACAAAGAAACTAATAATCCTACACATCAAAATAAAAACCAAGAAAAACATAAAGACTCAGCAAATACAAAATCAACAACAACGAAAAAGATGTAAACAAAATACATAAAGAAAAATGACTTAGCGTAGAAAATTAGGTGGAACAAAGAAAATGTCAACAACACACAAAAAAAGACATCAAAATCACAGCACTAAACTCATACCCACCAATAATTACGCTGAATGTAAATGGACTAAATGCACCAATAAAGAGAAAGACAGTGGCAGAATGGATTAAAAAACACAGTCTGTCTATATGCTGCCTACAAGAGACACACCTCAGACTTACAGACAAAAACAAACTAAAACTGAAGTGATGGAAAAATATATATAAAGTAAACACACTCAGAAAAGAGTAGAAGTGAGAATATTAATTAGTGACAAAATAGACTTTTAAGTAAAATCCATCACAAAGGATAGGGAAGGACTCTATATAATGACTAAAGGGTCAATACATCAGGAGGACATAACCATAATAAATACATATGCACCCAATGACAGGGCTCCCAAATACATAAAACAAACTCTAACAGTATTGGAAAGAAAAATAGACAGCTCCCAGCTCCACAATAATAGTAGGAGACTTCAACACACCACTTTTAGTGAAGACAGAACATACAGAAAGCTCAGTAAACACATGGAAGCTCTAAATGCCACAATCAACCAACTTGATCTCATAGACATATACAGAACACTCCAGCCAACAGCAGTCAAGTATACTTTCTTTTCCAATGCACATGGAACATTCTCCAGAATAGACCACATATTAAGCCATAAATCAAGCCTTAACAGAATCCAAAACACTGAAATATTACAAAGCATCTTTTCTGACCATAAAGCCATAAAGTAGAAATCAATAACAGGAACAGCAAGGAAAAAAATTAAACACATGGAAACTGAAAAACACTTTGCTCAGAAACTACTGGGTTATAGAAGAAATTAAGAACGGAATAAAGAAATTCACAGAATCAAATGGTTCCTACCAAAACCTTTGGGACACAGCAAAAGAAGGGCTCAGAGGTCAATTTATAGCAATAAATTCAGACATCCGAAAAGAAGAAAGGGCCAAAATCAAAACATTAACCCCCCAACTGGAACAAGTAGAAAGAGAGCAGAAAAGAAGCCCCCTGACAGCAGAAGAAAGCAAATAATAAAAATCAGACCAGAATTAAATGAAATAGAAAAACAATTGGAAGAGTTTACAAGACCAAAAGCTGGCTTTTTGAAAAGACCAACAAGATTGATAAACCATTGGCCAAACTGAAAAAAGAAAAACAGGAGAGGAAGCAAATAACCCAAATAGGAAATGAGATGGGCGATATCACAACTGACCCAACTGAAATTAAAAGAATTGTAACAGAATAGTATGAAGAATTGTACTGTAACAAATTTGAAAACCTAGAGGAAATGGACAAATTTCTAGAAACACATTACCTAACTAAACTAACACAAACAGAGGTAGAACAACTAAATAAAACTATAACAAAAGAAAAGCTTGAAAAGGTAATTTAAAAACTCCCAACAACAAAAAAAGACCTGGCCCTGATGGTTTCACTGGAGAATTCGACCAAACATTCAGAGAAGGTGAACACTACTACTACTAAAGGTATTTCAGAGCTTAGAAAAGGATGGAGTACTTCTAAACTCATTCTATGAAGCCAGCATAACCTTGATACCAAAACTAGGTAAGGACACCACAAAAAAAGAAAATTACAGACCAATATCTCTCACGAACATAAGCACAAAAATCCTCAACAAAATTCTAGCTGATAGAATTCAACAATATATCAAAAAAATCATTCACCATGATCAAGTAGGATTCATACCAGATATGCCGGAATTGTTCAGCATTAGAAAAACAATCAATGCAATCCATCACATTAATAAAACAAAAGAACCACATGATCTTATCAATCGATGCAGAAAAGGCATTTGACAAAGTCCAATTTCCATTCATGATAAAAACTCTCAGTAAAATAGGAATAGAAGGGAAATTCCTCAGCATAATTAAGGGCATTTATACAAAGCCAACGGCCAACATCTTCCTCAATGGAGAGAGTCTGAAAGCATTCCCCTTGAGAACGGGAAACAGACAAGGATGCCCTCTATCACCACTCTTATTCAACATTGTGCTGGAGGTCCTAGCCAGAGCAATTAGACTAGAAAAAGAAATAAAACCCATCCAAATAGGTAGGGAAGAAGTCAAAGTATCTCTATTTCCAGATTTTATGATCTTATACACAGAAAACCCCAAAGAATCCACAAGAAAACTATTTGAGCTAATAGAAGATTTCAGCAAAGTATCAGGATACAAGATAAACATACAAAAATCAGCTGGATTCCTCTACACCAAGAAAGAGAACCTCGAAGAGGAAATCATCAAATCAATACCATTTAGAATAAACCCCAAGAAGATAAAATACTTAGGAATAAATCTAACCAGAGACATAAAAGATCTATACAGAGAAAACTACAAGACACTACTGCAACAAACCAAAAGAGACCTACATAAGTGGACCTTGCTCATGGATAGGTAGACTCAACATAGTGAAAATATCAATTCTACCGAAAGCAATCTACAGATACAATGTAATCCCGATCCGAATTCAAAAGGCATTTTTTAATGAGATGGAGAAACAAATCATCAACTTCATATGGAAAGAGAAGAAGTCCTGAATAAATAAAGCATTACTCAAGAAGAACAAAGTGGGAGGCCTTACACTACCTGATTTTTGAACATATTATACTGCCACGGTAGTCAAAACAGCCTGGTATTGGTACAACAACAGATATATAGACCAATGAAACAGAGTTGAGAGTCCAGATATAAGCTCATCCAACTATGAGCAGCTGACAAAGGCCCAAAGTCCGTTAACTGGGGAAAAGACAGTCTCCTTAACAAATGGTGCTGGCATAACTGGATATCCACCTGCAAAAAACTGAAACAAGACCCATACATCACACCATGCACAAAAACTAACTCAAAATGGATCAAAAACCTAAATATAAAACTGAAAACTATAAAGATCATGGAAGAAAAAATAGGGACAACTCTAGGATCCCTAATACATGGCATAAACAGAATAGAAAACATTACTAACAATGCATAAACACCAGAAAAGAAACTAGATAACTGGGAGCTCCTAAAAATCAAAGTTATGCTCATCAAAAGACTTCACCAAAAGAGTAAAAAGACAGCCTACAGGCTGGGAAAAAATTTTTGGCTATGACAAATCCGATCAGAGTCCAATCTCTAAAATCTGCAAGATTCTGCAAAACCTCAACAACAAAAAGACAAAAAAACCAATTAAAAAAAATGGGCAAAGGATATGAACAATCACTCCACCAAAGAAGACATCCAGGTGGCTAACACATACATGTGGAAATGCTTACGATCATTAGCCATTAGAGAAATGCAAATCAAAACTACAATGAGATATCATCTCACACCAATAAAGCTAGCATTAATCCAAAAACCACAAAATAGTAAATGCCGGAGAGGTTGTGGAGAGACTGGAACACTTACACACTACTAGTGGGAATGTAAAATGGTGCAATCACTTTGGAAATTGATTTGGCACTTCTTTAAAAAGCTAGAAATAGAACTCCCATACAATCCAGCAATATCACTACTTGTAATATATCCTAGAGAAATAAGAGCCATCACAAGAATAGATGTATGCATACCCATGTTCATTGTAGCACTGGTCACAATATCATAAAGATGGAAACAACCTAGGTGCCCATCAGCGGATGAATGGATGAAGAAATTATGGTATAATTTCCACTCAATGAATACTATGCAATGACAAAGAACAATGATGAATCCTTGAAACATCTCATAACATGGATGAAAATGGAAGGCTTTATGCTCAGTAAAATTAGTCAGTTGCAAAAGGACAAATATTGTATGAGATCGCTATTACAAGAACTCAAGAAAAGGTTTAAATGACGGTTACAAGGTTGGGGAGGGAGAGAGAGGGGTATTCACTAACTAGATAGTAGATAATAATTATTTTGGGTGAAGGGAAGGACAACATACAATACAGGGGAAGTCAGCACAACTGGACTAAACCAAGCTAAGAAGTTTCCTGAACACAATCAAACACTTCGAGGGATGGAGTAGCAGTGGCAGGGGTCTGAGGACCATGGTTTCAGGGGACATCTAGGTCAATTGGCATAAGAAAGTTTATTAAGAAAAAGTTCTGCATCACACTTTGGTGAGTGGTGTCTGGGGTCTTAAAAGCTAGCAAGTGGCCATCTAAGATACATCAATTGGTCCCAACCCACCTGGAGCAAGGGAGAATGAAGAACACCAAAGACACAAGAAAAACATTAGCCTAAGGATAGATAGGTCCACATAAACCAGACACTCCATCAGCCTGAGACAAGAAGAACTAGATGGTGCCTGTCCTCCACCAATGACTGCCCTGACAGGGAACACAACAGAGAGTCCCCAATGGAGAAGGAGAAAAGTGTTGGTGCAGAACTCAAATTCTAGTTAAAAATACCAGACTTAACGATCTAAGACTGGAGGGACCCTGGAAGACATGGCCCCTGGACTCTCTGTTAACCCAGAACCGAAACCATTCCTGAAACCAACTCTTCAGACAAAGATTAGACTGGACTATAGGACATAAAAAGATACTCTTAGCTCAAGTAGATACATGAGGCTAAATGGGCAGCTCCTGTCTGGAGGCGAGATGAGAAGGCAGAAACGGGCAGGAGATTGTTGGATGGACATGGGAAATCGAGGGTGGAAAGGAGGAGCGTGCTCTTACATTATAGGGAGAGCAACTAGGGTCACATAACAATGTGTGCATAAATTTTTGTATGAGAAACTAAGCTGAACTGTAAACTTTCACTTAATGCATAATAAAAAAATTAAAATAAAAAAAGAAATCAATAAAAGAAAAAAATAATCCCCAAGGGAGCCAACTGCTTTGGCAGCAGAGGCAAGTGAAGTGGTTTCCAAGCCACTAGGCACTGCACAGTTTATCTAGAAGGGGCGGAGATGGCACACAGCACCAGGTATTCAGGAGGCAGGAAAAGAAGGAAAGTAGAGTGTGATGGTTAAGATAGTGTGTCAACTTGGCTGGGCCAAGTGTTTAGATGTAATCACTCCCATGATTGAATCTGCTGTGAGTAGCCAATCAGTTGAAAGAGAGTTTCCTTGGGGATGTGGCCTGGGTTCAAATATAAGCAGATTTTCTGGCTTTTTGCTCTCTCTGGATCCTGCAGCTGCCTTCCGTTCATCTGACCTCCAGTTCTTGGGACTTTAGCTATCAGCTTATCTGCTGATCTTGGGATTCGTTGATCTTCATAGCCTGTGAATGGAGCCTTACTTTCCAACCTGCCAATCTTTAGTTCCACAGCCCCTGCAGCTATGTGAATCAGGAGAAGCCTTGCAGTCTTTCCTGCCAATCTTGGGATTCATTGATATTCATAGCCCGTGAGCAAGAGCTCTGCTTTCCGATCCGCGGATCTTGTGTTCTCCAGGCCCTGTGGCTGCGTGAATTGGGAGTAGCCTCTATCCTAAATCCACGGACTTGGGATGTTCCAGCCTCTGCAACTGTGTGAGCTGTTTCTTTGATATAAATCTCTCTCTGTGTATATTTATACACTTTACTGGTTTTGCTTCTCTAGAGAACCCATCCTAAGACATAGAGAGAGATGAGAAACTGAGAAATGAAGAAAAACTCAAGGGAGTAAAGAAAAAGAAAAGCTCCCAGGGATCCCACTGGCATGGCAGCACAGACTGAGGGGTGGTTCCCCAGCTGAATGGCACTTCACAGCCTGTCAAGAAGAAGTGGAGGTGGGACACAGAGCCAGGTGTTTGAGAGAAAGGAAGAGAAAGAGGTGAGAGAGAAAGAAGAAACCAAAAGAAGCTGAAAAAAAGCAACAACAGCAACAAGAAAATGGCATTTAAGGAACCATCTGGTGTGGGCAGGGCAAATCCAAACAGCTTGGAGCCGGCGCCTCCCCAGCTGAGCGACTGCGGCCCTCTGGGAGGCAGCAGAGGCCGAGCAGAGGGAAGAAGGGTGGGGCCTGGGAAAGCGTGTATCTCTGGTTACTGGGTACTCTGTCTCCTGCTGGGGGCCCCATGAAGCTGCCTTCCCGTACTCCCTGTGGGCCGATCTTGGTGGCTGAGGAGTCCAAGATGGCGAATCCATGCTGTGTTAACTGATAGGGGACCTCCACTCCGTATCTCTCCTCTCTCTCTGTTCTCTGTAAGTTTCTTATCTCATTCAATGCTTGGTTGAGTTCTTTATCACTTCAGTTGATGCTTAGGGTTGTAGGATTGAAGTTTGTCTCTATTTTACTTAGTTTTTCAGATTTTTGCTGTGGAGGGATGGCATGGTGCTTCTGTCTATAGCGCCATGTTGGCTCCATCCTTTAGTCTGGAAAACTTTTAATAGGAAATGTTGTATAAAAAAATTTATATTTTCTTTATGAGTATTTCGTTTAAGTTGATAAGAAACTATGACCCCAATAAACAGGTGAGCAAAGGACATAAACAGACATTTCACTAATGAGAAATAGTTCCAGTAACTTTACACGTGGGAAAAAATTCTTCAATATTTCTGGAGATCAAATCAATACAACTCAAAAAAGTGCTGGACAATTTTCATGTATTGAAGTAACTCAAAAACTCACTCATATACTGCTTATCTGCAAACTGCTCCAATTCTGAAATCTAAAATTGTTGGAATTTTTATCATATATTATAAAAATGTTCATAAGCTTTGGCATAATAATTTTATGTTCAGGACTATATTCTGAGGTTATAACTCTAAACCCCATATCATCAAGCATATCTATTGTAGCCTTATTTGTAACAGTGGACATTTAGAAACAACAAAATGTTCACAAATGGAAGACTTAAGCTTCTGATTAAGAGTGATGGAAAAAATTGGAAACAGATAGTGGTGATTGTTGTGTAGCATGATGAACATGATTAATGTCACTGAATTGTACATATAAAAAAGGTTGAAATTACAAATGTTTTGTAATGTATATACTTACCACAAGAATAAAAAAAATCCACCTTAAGATCCTTCCATATGATGCAATATTATGTAGCTATTTCCTGGTGGCGTAGTGGTTAAGAGGTCAGCTGCTAAGCAAAATTTTGGCAGTTCAAATCGACCAGGCACTCCTTGGAAACCTTATGGGGCAGTTCTACTCCGTCCTATAAGATCGCTGTGAGTCGGAATTTGGGACAGGCTGCATAAGTTCAATTACCACCATTGCTTCCCACCATTACTACCCCCCACTTTTCCTCATGATATTTTCTTTTTTTCCCTTCTTCTTTCTCCCTCCTCCTATTCCACTAAGATTAACTAAAGTTTCTCCTTGGAGGGTGGCAGAACAAATTGATAATCCTCAAGGACTAGGATTAACTCATCTGTGATGTGACAATCATGACTAACAGGGCCAGATAACCTTCAAGGATTGCCAGTAAGAGATTAACTCATCTGAGATGTGAGAAACGTGATCACCGTGAAGAGAAACTATATTCCTGTCCATATAAAACGTTCAGCCAGTCTCCAGTCGGAGAGACAGGTTTTTTGGAGGAGCTCATTCCCCTCTGTCTGCTGTATATCAATATACAATAAAATACTCTTGCTGCTCATCTTGCCCTGTCTCAGTATTGGCTTTTGCGGCAGGTGGCTCAAATCCACGATTTGCAGTAACAAATTGACTCGACGGCTACGGGTTTGGTTTTTTTTTTTTTTTTTTTGGATTTACAACTATGATTCTGAGGATTATTTAATAACATAGGAAAATACTTAAGATGCAAAGCTAAATAGAAGAACAGAGCGCAATATTGGCTAGACTATATTATTACAACTACGTATAAAATATGCATAGGAAAAAGACACTGGAATGGAATTTTAGCAAAGGCTCTGTTGTAGTGCTAACGGTGATTTTTTTTCTATTTCTCTCCATTTCAAAGACTTTCTGAAAGAATTATGTTAATTCTAAGAAAAAAAGAACAGTTTATATCATTTACAATTATAGTAAATAGGATAGACTGTAGCATTTTTTTTCTTAGCAAAAGTATTATCTTCGAAGGGAACCATAATTGATGTGTTTCAAAGCTATTATTTTTTAGCCTTTAAAGCATCCCAAGAACAAACAAAAAAAATACGGACTCAGAAAACATACCACTGAGCTGGTTAATAAGGGAATCAATTAATTCTTTAATTCCTTAGTACCTCAAAAATTAAAGCAAAATAAAAGAATAAATAAACGAAAAAAAGAGAAACAAAAAATCATTATTTTTTAAGTTTACTGCACTTTAGCTCTTGTGAAGCAGAAATTCTTTCATATTAAATATTTAGGAGAGTCTTTAGTCACAAAAGAAATGAATTCCAGCTGAAATCCCACATGGTTGTTTACTTATTTGTTTAAAAGGCAAAGGGGGAAACTCAAGTATTAGTGATTTTGTAAAACCTTATCATGCTTTCAGCTGATAAGCTGAAAATAAATTGGAAAAGAGTTTAGGGAGCCCATTCTTTCTACACAAAACTCATAGTCCTCCCAATGGGATATATGTACAAATAATTAATTATTTTTTTAGTTCTCCTTGAACAATCATAAAGCCATTCATGAATAAGAATTAGGTATAGAAACAAAAAGAGTTAAGCTCAGTAAATCTAAAGCAAATGATATGAATTCTCCTGATATCAATTCTAAAACACATGTAGGTATAATGTTTACATTAGTAAAGTAGTTTTATTCTTGTAGTAAAGCTTTTTTGTAGTTCAGAATAAATTTTTGTAAATTTTATTGTTTTAGGTGAAAGTTTATAGTGCAAATCAGTTTCTCATTCAAAAATTTATACATAAATTGTTTTGTGATATTGATTGTAATCCCCACAATGTGTCCGCATTCTTCCCTTTCCCCTTTCCACCCCGCGTTCTCCATGTCCGTTCATCCAGTTTTCCTGTCCCTTCCTGCCTTCTCGTCTTTCCTGACGGGCAGGTGTTGCCCATTTTGTCTCTTACACTTGACTGAACGAAGGAACAAGTTCTTCTATGTGTTATTGTTTGATTTATAGGTCTGCCTAATGTTTGCCTGAAAGGTGGACTTCATGAGTGTCTTCAGTTCTGAGTTAGCAGGGTGTCCCGGGGTTCCTCCAGTCTCTGTCAGACCAGTAAGGTTGATCTTTTTTTTGTGAATTTGAATTTTATTCTACATTTTTCTCCCAACCTGTCTGGGACCCTCTTTTTTGCTCCCCGTCAGAGAGGTCCGTGGTGGTAGCCAGGTACCACCTAGTTCTTCTGGAGTCAAGCCGGTGGAGTCTCTGGTTCATGAAGTTTGTTAGTCCTTTGGATTAGTATTTTCCTTGTTTTTGTAGTTTCTTTCATTCTTCTTTGCTCAGAACATAATGGGACGAATAGATGTATTTTAGATGGCCACTCACAAGCTTTTAAGACCCCAGATGCTACTCACCAAAGTAGGATGCCGAACATTTTCTTTATGAACTATGTTATACCAACTGACCTAGAAGTCTCGCTAGACCAGGGTCTCCAGCCCTCAGCCCCAGCAACTTGGTCCTTCAAGGTGTTTGGATGTATCTAGGGAGCTTCTATGGCTTTGCCTTGGTCAGGTTGTGCTGACTTCCTCTACATTGTGTGTTGTCTTTCCCTTCACAAAAGTTAGTCATTTCCCCTCCCCACCCCTCCCCTCCCTCGTAACCATCAAAGATTATTTTTTTTTATCTGTAAACTTTTTATTGGATTTTTATAATAGTGGTCTCATACAATATTTGTCCTTTTGTGATTGACTTATTTCAGTCAGCATAATGCCCCCCAAATTCATTCATATGAGATGTTTTGCAGATTCGTCATTGTTCTTTATCATTATGTAGTATTCCATAGTGTGTATGTACCATAATTTGTTTATTCGTGCATCTGCTGATGGGCGCTTAGGTTGTTGCCATCTTTTTGCTATTGTGAACATTGCTGCAATGAACTTAGGTGTGCATATGTCTCTATTCACGTGACGGATCTTATTTCTCTAGGACATATTTTCAGAGTTGGATTGCTGGATCTTATGATATTTCTGTTTCTAGCTTTTTAAGGAGGCACCATATCATTTTCCATAGTGGTTGTACCATTTTACATTCCCGTCAGCAATACATAAAAGTTCCAATCTCCCTGCAACCCCTCCAACATTTGTTATTTTCTGTTTTTCTGATTAGTGCCAATAAAGTAGGGGAGAGATGGCATCTCATCGTAGTTTTGGTCTGCATTTCTCTACTGGCTAATGATTGTGAGCATTTCCTCATGTGTCTGTTAGCTGCCTGAATGTCTTCTTTGGTGAAGTGTCTGTTCATATCCTTTGCCAATTTTTTAATTGGATTTTTTGTTTGTTTTTTTTGTTATTGAGGTGTTGAAGTATTCTATAGATTTTAGAGATTAGATCCTTGTCGGATATGTTGTAGCCAAAAATATTTTTCCAGTCTGTAGGTTCTTTTTTCACTCTTTTGGTGAAGTCTTTTGATGAGCACAAGTTTTAATTTTAAGGAGCTCCCAGTTATCTAGTTTCTCTTCTGGTGTTTATGCATTGTTAGCTATGGTTTATATGCTATTTCTGCCATGTGTTAGGGCCCCTAGCATTGTCCCTGTTTTTCTTTCTTTATCGTTGTAGGTTTTATATTTAGGTCTTTGGTCCATTTTGAGTTAGTTTTTGTGTATGGTGTGATGTATGGGTCCTGTTTCATGTTTTTACAGATGGACCTCTAGTTTTTCCAGCACTATTTGTTAAAAAGACTGTCTTTTCCCCATTTAATGGGCTTTGGTCCTTTGTCAAAAATCAGCTGACCATAAGTGGATGGATTTAAGTCTGGGTTCTGGATTCTGTTCCATTGATCTATGTGTCTGTCATTGTACCAGTACCAGGCTTTTTTGACTACTGTGGCTGAATAGTAGTTTCTGAGGTCAGGTAGAGTGAGGGCTCCTACTTTGTCCTTTTTTTTCAATAATGATTTGCTTATCCAGGGCCTCTTTCCTTTCAATATAAAGTTGGTGGTTAGTTTTTCCATTCACATTTTCACGATTTTTTTTTCTAGTTCAAACTTTTTTATTTGCAGATAAAAACAAGACTCAAAAAAGGTAAAATGGATTGATTTTTTGTTTAAAAATCCATTAATAGTTATCTCTGGATCAGTACAACTATGAATAACTTTTTTATTTATTCATGTTTTTCTAGAATGACTATATTATTTTTATAATGATCCAGTTAGTTATTTTAGAAAAAATAATATCCCTATATTCCCTTAAAAACAATGTATGGATCTACCTGGACGTGTATGCCAGGTTGTGTTCAATCCTCAGCTTCTGAAGTCCCCATCTCCCCTCAACCGAAATTTCTTTTTTTTTTAACTGTTGTAGTTTAAATGAAGTTTACATTTCAAGTTAGTCTCCAATACAAAAATTTATACATACATTGTTATGTGACCCTAAATTCTCATACTGTGATAGTGCACTCCTCCTTTCCACCCCTGATTCCCCATGTCCTTTCAACCAGCTCCTAACCCTCTCTGCCTTCCCATTTCACCTCTGGACAGAAGCTGCACGTTTAGTCTCCTGTATCTACTTGAGCTAAGAGGCACATTCCTCACGAGTATCACTGTATGTCCCACAATCCAGTCCAATCCCTGTCTGAAGAGCTGGCCTCGGAAATTGTTTAGTTCTGGGCTAATAGAGAATCCGGGGGCCATGCTTTCCAGGGTTCCTCAGTCTCAGTCAGACCATTAAGTCTGGTCATCTTACTAGAATTTGAGTTCTGCACTCTACCTTTCTCCTGCTACATCTGGGACTCTCTGTTGTGTTCCCTGTCAGGGCAGTCATTGGTGGTAGCTGGGTACCATCTAGTTCTTTTGATCTCAGGCTGATGAAGTCTCTGGTTTATGTGACCCTTTCTGTCTCTTGGGCTAATACTTTCCTTGTGTCTTTGGTGTTCTTCATTCTCCTTTACTCCAGCTGGTTGGGACCAATTGATGTATCTTAGA
>NW_004443974.1:142294-144310 GCF_000243295.1 Trichechus manatus latirostris
TATCCATGAGCAAGGTATGTTTTTCCACTTATGCAGCTGTCTTTTGGTTTCTTGCAGTAAAGTGTTGTAGTTTTCATTCTACAGGTCTTTTACGTCTCTGGTTAGATTTATTTCTAAGTATTTTATCTTCTTGGGGGCTATTGTTAATGGTATTGATTTGGTGATTTCCTCTTCAAGGATCTCTTTGTTGGCATAAAGGAATCCAACTGATTTTTGTATGTTTAGCTTCTATCCTGAAACTTTGCTGAAATCTTCTATTAATTCCAGTAGTTTTCTTGTGGATTCTTTGGGGTTTTCTGTGTATAAGACCATATCAAGTGCAAATAGAGATACTTTGACTTCTTTTCTACCAATCTGGATGCCCTTTATTTCTTTTTCTAGCCTAATTACTCCGGCTAGGACCTCCTGCAACAAAGTTGAATAAGAGTGGTGACAGAGGACATCCTTGTCTGGTTCCCGTTCTCGAGGGGAATGCTTTCAAAGTCTCTCCATTTAGGATGACGTTGGCTGTCGGTTTTGTATAAATGCCCTTAATTATATTGAGGAATTTCCCTTCTATTCCTATTTTACTGAGAGTTTTTATAATGAATGGAAATTGGACTTTGTCAAATGCCTTTTCTGCATCGATTGACAACATCATGTGGTTCTTGTCTTCTATTTATGTGATGAATTACATTGATTGTTTTTCTAATGTTGAACCATCCCTGCGTGCCTGGTATGAATCCTACTTGATCGTGGTGAATTATTTTTTTGATATGTTGTTGAATTCTATCAGATAAAATTTTGTTGGGGATTTTTGCATCTAAGTTCCTGAGGGATATTGATGTGGAATTTTTTTTTTTTTGTGGTGTTTTTACTTGATTTTGGTATCAGGGTTATGCTGACTTCATAGAATGAGTTTGGGAGTATCCTATCCTTTCTACTCTCTGAAATACCTTTAGTAGTAGTGGTGTTAATTCTTCTCTGAAAGTTTGGTAGAATTCTCCAGTGAAGGCATCCGGCACAGGGCTTTTTTATTTTTCGTTGGGAGTTTTTAAATTACCTTTCCAATCTCTTCTTTTGTTATGGGTTTATTTAGTTGTTCTACCTCTGTTTGTGTTAGTAGGCAGGCAGTGAGTTTCTAGAAATTTGTCCGTTTCCTCTAGGTTTTCAAATTCCTTAGAGTACAATTTTTCATAGTATTCTGTTATGATTCTTTTAGTTTCAGTTGAGTCTGTTGTGATATCACCCATCTCATTTCTTATACTGGTTATTTGCTTCCTCGCTTGTTTCTCTTTTATCAGTTTGGCCAGTGGTTTATCAATTTTGTTGATCTTTTCAAAGAACCAGCTTTTGGTCTTGTTAACTCTTTCAATTGTTTTTCTATTCTCTATTTCATTGAATTCTCTTCTAATTCTTACTATTTCCTTTCTTCTGGAGCCTGAGGGCTTCTTTTGCTGCTCTCTTTCCACTTGTTCCAGTTATAGGGTTAATATTTTTTTTACGACCTTTTCTTTTTTTTGGATGTGTGCATTTATTGCTATAAACTGACCTCTGAGCACTACTTTTGCTATGTACCAAAGGTTTTGGTAGGATGTGTTTTCATTCTCATTTGATTCTATGAGTTTCTTTCTTCCATCCTTAATTTATTCTATAACCCAGTAGTTTTTAAGCAAGGTGTTGTTCAGTTTCCATGTGTTTGATTTTTTCCTTGCTTTTTCTGTTGTTGATTTCTACTTTTATGGCTTTATGGTCAGAAAAGATGCTTTGTAATATTTTGATGCTTTGGATTTTTTAAGGCTTGCTTTATGGCCTAATATGTGGTCTATTGTGGAGAATGTTCCATGTGCATTAGAAAAGAAAGTATACTTGGCTGCTGTTGGGTGGAGTGTTCGGTATATGTCTATGAGTTCAAGTTGGTTGATTGTAGCATTTAGCTCTTCCGTGTCTTTGTTGAGCTTCTTTCTGGATGTTCTGCCCTTCACCGAAAGTGTTGTGTTGAAGTCTCCTACTACTATTGTGGAGCTGTCTATCTCT
>NW_004443974.1:144410-156482 GCF_000243295.1 Trichechus manatus latirostris
TTAATATTGCCACTCCTGCTCTTTTTTGAGTGTTGTTTGCTTGATATATTTTTTCTGTCCTTTGAGTTTTAGTTTGTTTGTGTCTTTAAGGCGTGTCTCTTGTAGGCAGCATATAGACAGATCATGTTTTTTTATCCAATCTGTCACTCTCTGTCTCTTTATTGGTGCATTCAGCATAATTATTGATAGGTATGAGTTTAGTGCTGTCATTTTGATATCTTTTTTTGTGTGTTGTTGACAGTTTCTTTGTTCCACTTAATTTTCTGTGATGAGTCCTTTTTCTTTATGTATTTTCTGTTCATGTTTGTGATTGTTGTTGATTTTGTGTTTGCTGAGTCTTTATATTTTTCCAGTTTTTTTTTTTTTTTGACTTGTAGGATTGTTAGTTTTATTTGTAGTTATCTTAATATTATGCCTATTTTTCTAAATTTATACCGGGCTTTTATTCCTTTCTATCCCCTTGACTTCCTCTCCATATACAAAATCTGTCTACATTTTTTAAGTTCCTCTTTTTGTTTTAATGTTGTCCCTATTTTCAGTGTTTTAGTTTTGCTTTTTTTTTTTGTTGTTACTTTCCTATCTGTGTTGATATCTGGTTGCTCTGTCCTGTGTTCTAGTCTTGGTTTGTTATCTGATGTTACTGATTTTCTAACCAGAGGACTCCCTTTAGTATTTCTTGTAATTTTGTTTTGGTTTTTGCAAATTCCCTAAACTTCTGTTTGTTTAGAAATGCCCTAATTTCACCATCATATTTGAGAGACAGTTTTGCTGAACATATAATTCTTGGCTGGCAGTTGTTGTCCTTCAAGGCTTTATATATGTCATCCCATTGCCTTCTTGCTTGCATGGTTTCTGCTGAGTAGTTCGAGCTTATTCTTATTGATTCTCCTTTGTAGATGACTTTTCATTTATCCTTAGCCACTCTTAAAAGTCTCTTTATCTTTGGTTTTGGCAAGTTTGATCATAATACGTGTTGATGACTTTCTTTTGGGATCTACCTTATGTGGGGTTCAGTGAGCATCTTGAATAGATATCTTTTCATCTTTCTCGATATCAGGGAAGTTTTCTGCCAACAAATCTTCAACAATTCTCTCTGTATTTTGTGTTATCTCCCCCGTCCTGGTACTCCAATCACTCGTAGGTTATTCTTCTTGACAGAGTCCCACATGATTCTTAGGGTTTCTTCATTTTTAAAAAATCCTTTCATCTTATTTTTCTTCAAATACTTTGGTGTCAAGTGCTTTATCTTCAATCTCATTAATTCTGCTTCCATTGCCTCAATCCTGCTCCTATGACTTTCTATTGAGTTGTCTAATTCTGAAATTTTATTGTTAATCTTCTGGATTTCTGACTGCTGTCTCTCTGTGGATTCTTGCAGCCTGTTACATTTGTCATTCTGCTCTTCTTTAATCTTTTTAATTTTCTTTATTGTGTGTTCTGTATTTTGCTTAATTTCCTTCCTAATTTCTTGAAGAGTTCTTTATATTAATTGTTTGTATTCTGCCTCCAGTAAATCCAAGAAATTTTCCTCCTCTGGAGAATTTCTAGATTCTTTATTTTCGGAGCTTGCTGAAGCCATCATGGATTGTGGGTTTATGTGATTTGATGTTGGCCGTTGTCTCTGCGCCATCAATTAGTTATTTTATTTATTTATTTTATGTTTGCTTACTGTGTCCTAGCTTCTTGTTTTGTTTTGATATGCCCAGATAGGCTGCTTATAGGAACTAGTGTGATTATTGGCATCTTTGAAGCTCTAATGTCCTGTACCAGGTGGTTAGATCTGTTACTAGGTATGTGATCTCAGGAGTATTTTACCCAGTTGTTTTTAAGCAAGGTGTTATTCAGTTTGAATGTATTTGATTTTTTTTCCTTGCTCTTCCTGCTGTTGATCTCTAATTTTATGGCATTGTGATCACAGAGAATGCTTTGTATTATTTCGATGCTTTGAATTTTATTCATAGTTATCTTGTGGTCTCAAATGTGGTCTGTTCTGGAGAATGTTCTGTGTGTGTTGGAAAATACTGTATTGTTTTCTGCTGTTAGGTTGTGTTCTATTATGGCTATGAGTTAAGTTGGTTGATTGTTTCCTTTACTTCTTCTCTTATCTTTGTTGAGTGTTTTCTATATGTTCTCTCTGTTATCGACAGTGGTGTGTTGAAGTCTCCTACTGTTATTATGGAACACTCTATTTCTCTTTTAAGTGCTATTAGAGTTTATTTTTTGTATTTTGGAGCCCTGCTATTGGGTGTATAGATATTTATTATGGTTATGTCTTCTTGGCGGATTGTCCCTTTAATCATTATATAATGTCCTTCCTTGTCTTTTATGGTTGATTTTGCCTTAATGTCTGTTTTATCTGAGAATAGTATTGCCACTCTTGCTCTTTTTTGGTTATTGTTATATGTTATATGTTTTTTCCATTTTTTGATTTTTAATATATTTATGTCTTTGTGTCTAAAGTGTGTCTCTTGTAGACAGCATATTGATGGGTTGTGTTTTTTATCCATTTTGCCACTCTCTGTATCTTTACACATGCATTTAAGCCATTTACATTCAATGTGATTATTGACAGGTATGAGTTTATTTCTCTCATATGAGTGTGATTTTTTTTGGGGGTGACTCTGACATTTTCTTTTTCCCTCTTATTTTCCTGTGCTGAGTTCCCTTTATTTGTGGATTTTCTTTTCTTTTATTATTATAGGTTTTATGTTTACTGAATCTTTATATTTTCTTCTTTTTTATTTTGATGAGTAGGTTTGTTAACTTTCTTTGTGGTTACCTTGAAATTTATCCTTATCTTCCCAAGTTTGTACCAGTCTTTCATTACTTGATTTCCTCTCCATTTAAATGTTCTACACCTATACCATTTATTCCCCCTTTTGATGTTCTGACCTTGTCATCTTTTACAGAATGAAAGCCCTGTTTTTTGTTTCAAGTCTTTTAGCTTTGTTTTATTTTTCAGAGTTTTTTTACTTAGGTTCATAGCTTGCTGGTGATGTCCTGTCTCCTAGACTCTGGTTGTTGTCTGATGTTGTTGGTTCTCTAATAGAAGGACTCCTTTTAATATTTATTGTGAGTTTGTTTTTTATGAATTTCCTTAATTTCTGTATATCTGGAAATGTCTAATTTCACCATTGTATTTGAGAGTTTTTCAGGATATATTATTCTTCACTGGCAGTTTTTTTTTCAAGGTTTTGTGTATGTCATCCCATTGCCTTCTTGCCTGCATAGTGTCTGCTGAGTAATCAGAACTTAGTCTTTTGTTTCCCCTTTGTAAGTGTCTTTTCATTTTTCTTGAGTTTCTCTTAGGATTCTTTCTTTGTCTTTGGTTTTGGCAAGTATGATTATGATATGTCTTGGTGACTTTCTTTTGGAGTCTATTCTATATGGGGTTTGTTGACCTTCTTGGATGCTCAGTTTTTCATCTTTCAGGATATTTGGAAAATTTTCTGCCAGCAAATCTTCATCTTCTCTGTTTTTCGTTTTCTCTCACCATTCTGGAACTCTGTACACGTGTAAATTTTTGTTCTTGATTGTGTCCCACTTAATTCTTAGGTTTTATTCATTCTTTTCTCTGATCTTTCCTCAAACAAAATTGCTTCCATGGATTTGTCTTCAATCTTGCTGATTCTGTCTTCAGTGATTTCCAATTTGCTCCTTAAACTTTCTATTGAGTTGTCCATTTCTGAAATTCTGTTATCTTTTGGATTTCTAGTTGCTGCTTTTGCATAATTTCTATTTGTTTATTTATTTTGATGTTTTGCTCTTGTATTGTTTTCCTGAAATCTTCTATTGCTTTGTCTATGTTTTCCTTGATTTTGGCTGTTTTTGTTGGTTTTATGTGTGTTTTCCATAATTTTGTCTATTTTTTCCTTGGTGTTTTCCTTGATCTTTTTCCTAATCTTTTGGAGAGCCCTAAATATTAGTTTTCTGAATTCCATGTCAGGTAGTTTTGCTTCCTTTTCTATACCAGAAGGTCATCTGATTTTTTATTTTGGTCACTTGCTGGAGCCATCTTGTCCTGATTTTTTGTGTTTTGATATTCTCTGCTGTCTCTGAGACATTAAGGTAATGTTGTCTTTATTTACTGATTGTACATTCTTTTTTTTTTATCTTACTTCTTTGTTTTGTTTTGACATGTCAAGGCAGTTGGGTCAGGCATTCTTTGTTGCTTGCTTGTATGTGAGCATGATAGCTCTCACCACATTGTCCTGGTGGGCTTTGTGGCAGCAGGAAGGGCAAGCCCACTTTGCTGTACCTTGGTTTGGAGGGGTGGCTGGGCGGGGGACTGTGTGGGCAGTGTCTGTGTCCTAATGTCAATCCAATGGTGTGGGAGCATTCACAGCCCCTTGCCTGATAGATGGGGGTATCAAATGCTCAGTGGTATGGGCTCACTTCACACTATTCAACAGCTTGTTGAATGGCATGGGGAGGGGCAGCACAAGAAGGGATAGTGGCATATGGGGCTAGTTGGGAGGGAGAAAGAAAAGAAAGAAAGAAAAATAAATAATTAAAAATAAATTTAAAAAAAAAACTAGCTGTGCAGTGGGGGCCAGCTAGTGGGGATGGGCAGAACTGACAGCCAGTAGAAAGGTAGGGGAGGTGATTTATGAGGCTAGGTGGTGGGGGGAGGAAGGAAATAAAATAAAGAAAAAAATAGTGGTGTGGTGGGAGCCAGCAGGTGAGGTGGGGCAGACCTGGGGTGATGGTGGGCTGGTGGCTCTCTAGCCAAGGTGGCATGGCATGGCCCAGCAGGAAGGGGTGTAAGTCGCATGTGGAGCTAGGTGGAAGTGAGAAAGAAAAGGAAGAAAGGGGAAAAATGGCTCAGCAGGAGCTGGTGGGTGGGGGCAGGGCAGACTTGGGGTGGTAGGAAGCCAGTGGATCTCTAGCTGAGGTGGTGCAGCATGGCCTGGCAGGAAGGGGTGGAAGTGGTTTATGGTTCTAGATAGGATGGAGAAAGAAAAGGAAGAAGGAGGGAAATGGCATGATGGGAGCTGGTGTGTGGGGTCAGGGCAGACCCGAGTTGGCAGCAGGCCAGCGGCTCTCTAGCAAGGTGGTGCGGCATTGCCCATTGGAAGGGGTGGAGGTGGCATACGAGATAGAAGGGTGGGAGGTGGGAAAGCATTTTCTCTGGTTATTGGGTGCTCTGTCTCCTGTTGGGAGCACCATGAAGTTGCCTTCCCTTATTCCTTGTCTGAGGCAGTTGCTGGTGTGTTACAAGATGGTAACACTGTGTCATGTTAGTTGGCAGGGGACTTCCAGTCTGTATCTCTCCTCATTCTCTGCTTTCTGTCAGTTTCTTCTTCTATTCAGTGTTTGATCTAGTTCTTTATCCCTTCATTTGATGCTTAGAGTTCCAGTATTGATGTTTGTAAGGGTTTTACTTAATTTTTCACGTCTTTGCTGCAGAGGGTCAGCATGGTTCATCTGTCTGTGGCACTATGTTGGCTCCACCTCCCAAAATAAATTTTTAAAAAACTTATTTTTACTATAACTCATTGTCATCGAGTCATTCTGACTCATAGCAACCCTAGAGAACAGAGTAGAATGGCCCTATAGAGTTTCTAAGGAGTGGCTGGTGGATTTGAACTGCTTTTGGTTAGCAGCCCGAGATCTTAAGAACTGTGCTACCAGGATCCCTGTTTTTACTGTTGGAAGTGAATATGATTAGAACTGATTCTTTTTTTGGTAAAGTTGAGGAGGTGAAATATGTGTTCAGGCAGCCTTTCTGTGGAGGTAAGTTGTTGTTAAGTGCCATTGAGTCATTTCTGCCCTATGCACAACAGTATGAAACACTGTCCGGTCCTGTGCCATCCTCACAGTTGTTGCTATGCTTGAGCTCATTGTTACAGCCACTGTGTCAATCCATCTCATTGAAGGTCTTCCTCTTTTTCACTGACCCTCTACTTTACCAAGCATGATGTCCTTCTCCAGGGACTGATCCCTCCTGACAACATGTCCAAAGTATGTGAGACGGAATGTCACCATCATTGCTTCTAAGGAGCATTCTGGTTGTACTTCTTCCAAGACAGATTTGTTTGTTCTTTTGGAAGTCCATGGTATATTCAATATTCTTTACCAACACCACAATTCAAAGGCGTCAATTCTTCAGTCTTCCTTACTCATTGTTTAGCTTTCACATGCATATGATGCAATTGAAAATACCATGGCTTGGGTCGGGCACACCTTAGTCTTCAAGGTGACTGCTATTCAAGTTAGATATATGAATAAAGGCTTTCATTATTAGGATAAGCAAGTCATTTACTGTACTACAGAAAGAAATATGTAAATGTCTTCATCTAAATATGCCTGACTTTCTCTTAGGAAATAACTTAAATCTTAACAGAATTTAATAGATTTAGAATAAATTATTATCAGAGTTACAGACATTCCTGGTGACTTGCAAGGGCTACAAGTTGGGAAAGTAAGATATTCAGAAAGGTGAGAGTTTGAAGCCAGATTGAAAAGTGTTCACATTCTTCTTTGTGACCTTGGGGAAGTTTCTTAACCTCCCTTAGGCTAAAATTCCTTCATCTGAAATTTATTAGTAAAAATTTCCACTTTGGAAGGTTTTCTAACAATTAAAATGACATATGAAAAATGATTTGCTTACAATGCCTCCTTTACCAATTTTAGTTCTCCTCCTCAAATGGGAGATGAGCCCTGCTGGGCTGTAATGAGGATTTGCAGAAATGACAACCGTGGTACGTCAGTGGTAGTGCTGGTGCTGTTGTCACACAACCTTCCTGTGAATCTAGCTTCTTCAGTGATCATCCTGCCCTTAGTTTTGTTAGTCTCTACTCTACTAATCACTACCTATGGATGATGTAACTTTATGAAGAGCAGAAGGTTTGTACTCTGGCTTCTAAACCTCCTGTGTGAGTGCTGTCGGGTCTGCATCATCTCTGAGCCCCACTTTCCTTGTCTACATAAAGGGTAAAGTAATGTTTAAAAATCTCATAGCTTTAAAATAAGAATTAGATAACATAAGTGGTGTTTGTAGCAGAGTACTTATTATATCATGCATTATCAATAAATACGGTCTGATGTTATTTATTATTGTCATAACCATAGATATCCTTCAAGGATCCCTTAATATGTCAGTTGTCCTTTTCATTTCATCAAATTCCTGCTTATATAGTTATTATTTTGGGGTATTATCTCAAATATCGCTTTCTATTTGTTCCTATTCATTTGTATATTAAGAAAAAGTGATTTACTACTGACTCCACTGAGCCAGAATAATGTCCCTTGTGAAATCTGCCAAGGTTAGCTAGAGTAATGTCTTTTTCCTAGTGTATTCTGGGGAGTACAGAGAATGAGAGAAGAGAGAAATTACAGGTAATGTTTATCACCCTCATTTTAAGTTTCTTGTATTTTCTAAATGTTCAACAATGAATTTTTAATAAAATAAACATTTTCCCACCATGAGTTTTTACTTCTATATATACATGTTTAATGGTGCTTTTATTTGCACATAACATCTCTTTACTAAAAAAAGTTAATTTAAAGTAATCTTTTTTTTTTATTTGGGGACAAGTACTTGGGATATCCTACTGGACAGGGCTAATTCCCTTGGGTTGATCATCAAAGTCACTTCAACAACTAGGTTCTGGAGCTGGGCTCTTCAGTATGATAGTGTCGCTATTGAGCACATGGGTTCAAGTTGAGATGCGAAGTCAGTATAAAATGCACACCAGATTTTGACAACCTGAAAAAAAAGCACAATATCTGACTAATATTTTATATTGATCACATATTGAAATGACTATATTTGGATATATTGGGGTAAATAAAGTATATTAATAAAATTAATTTGACTTACTTCTTTTTGCATTTCTAGTATGCCTACTACAACATGTAAAATTAGTTATGCATCTCTGTGGCTCACACTATCTCTCGGTTACACAGCAGTCTTCTAATCAGATCTTTTCATCCCAAAATTGACTGTGATCAACTGGTTCAGTGAACTACAGAGCTCTTAATTCACCTTATCCGTTCTTATCTTTGTTACTCAACGTGTTGTACTGGTAATTATATCATTTGTACCTGTCTCCGATTTTAACTTCCTTGAGGCCACATTTATCTTTACAGCCTCCACAGTGCCTAGTGTGTGTGACACGTGGTCGACTCTTGTTTAGTGAATAATCTGTTTAACAGATACTTGCATTATGTGTCAGGCATTTTTTTTTAAATGAAGTATTTACTGAATTGAATTAAATTGAATTAAACTGCAGATATTTAGCCCAAAGAAAAGATTAGGAAGAACACAATACCTGTTTTCCAATATTTAAAGTGCTGTCATTTGCAAAATGATTCCTCTGTGCTTCTTAGGAGGAAGAACGAAAGCCAATGAAAGAAAACTAGCTAACCTTGGAAGGTTTCAGTTAACTGTAAGGAACGAGAAGAGTCAGCTATCATTTATTTGAGCCCCCATGACATGGGAGGCAGTGTACCAGATTCTTTGTATAACCAGAACCAATTAACTTGGGGTCAACTCTGAATCATGGCAACATCATGTGTGTCAGAGTAGACCTGTGCTCCACATGGTCTTCGTTAGCTGATTTTTCAGAAGTAGATAGCCCATGGGTGGACTTGTACCTCCAACATTACAGTTAGCAGCCAAGCACTTATTTAACAGCTTGCACCACCCAGGGACTCCTAGATCCCATACATACATCATCTCATTTAATCCTCATCATCCTAAGATTACCATTTTAGAGATGAGGAAATAGAGATTTGGATACTTAGGACCCCTTTCTAATGTTACAAGATTGTTAGTTAAGTAGAAGAGTCAGAAGTCAAAATAAAGTCAGTCTGCCTTCCATATTCTTGCTTGTTATTTCCTCTCAGAAGCACAACCTGATGGTCCCGGGGCTAAATATATCCTATGAACACATTTGATTTGGACAACAGATCATTTCTTCATTTTTTAAAATATAAAATTTAGTTAATTAGTTGTCAGCAACAATAATTCAAAAGATTTCGGTTAACTGTCCAGATTATGCAGCTGTCTTAAATATCAGATTAAAAAATAAATTGGAGCACATTCCCATGAGCCAATAATAAAATGGCACAGAGCAGTAGCCACACCTTTAAATACAACATATTTCCCCAGTCAGTCTCATGCCCAACACTTGTGCCTTTTTTCATGTATATGTCAAAGCAATATTGAGGTATAATACACAGACCACATAATTCACCAATTTAAAGTGTATCTTTTAATAGTTTTCATAGAGTTGTGTAACCATCACCACAATCGATTCTAGAGTATTTTCATCACTTTCCCTTAAAAACTTTGTACACATTTGCAGTCACTCTCCAATCTTTCCCAACTCCCCAGTCCTAAGCAACCACCAACCTACTTTTGTCTCTAAATATTTGCCTGTACATTTCAAACAAATGGACCTTTCAATTCATGAACACGAGATGCCTGTCGATTTACTGAGGTCTTTTATTTCTTTCAACAATGTTTTGTAGTTTTCTGGGTATAAATGTGCACTGCTTTTGTTAAATTTATTCCTAGGTATTTTTTTTTATGTTATTGTAAGTGGGATTATTTTCTTGGTTTCAGTTTCATAGGGTTAATTGCTAGTTTATAGAAATAAAATAAATTTTTGAATATTGATCTTCTATCCTACAACTTTGCCAAACTCATTCTTAGGTTTTTTTTTGTATGTAAATATGTCGACTGCAAATATAGTTTTACTTCTTCCTTTCCAAACTTGATGCCCTTTATTTCACTTTTTTGCCTACTTGCCTTGACTAAAATCTTCAGTACAATGTTGAATAGAAGTCGTGGGAGTGGCCATCCTTGTATTTTTGCTGCTGTTAGTGGGGAAGCATCTGTCTTTCACCATTGCTATATCTAAGCTTTTTGTAGAGCCCTATATCAGGTTGAGGAAGATACCTTGAATTCTTAGTTTGCAGAGTGTTTCTATTATAATAAGGTGGTGGATTTTGTCAAGGGTTTTTCTGTATTTATTGAGATGTTCATGTGGTTTTCATCATTTATTCTATTAATAAGGCATATTACATTAAGTTATTTTTGAATGTTAAACCAACCCTGCAATTCTGGGATAAAAACTGCTTGATCATAATGAATGGTTCTTTTTAGATGCCACTGAATGTGGTTTCCTAGTATTTTTTGAGGATTTTTGTGTCTATATTCATATAAGATATTGGTCTGCAGTTTTCACATGATGTCTTTGGTTTTGGTATCAGGGTAATAATGATCTGAAATCATTTTAGGAAGCATTTTGTTCTCATATTTTTTGGAAGATTTGTGAAAAATTGGTATTAATTATTCTTTAAATGTTTGCTAGAAATCACTAATGAAGCTTTCTGAGCCAGGGCTTTCTGCTGTAGGAAATTTTTAAATTATTAATTCAATCTCTTTATTTAGTATGGATCTATTCAAATTTTCAATTTCTTCTTGAGTGACTTTATATATATATATATAAATTATACTTTAGATGAAGGTTTGCAGAACAAATAGTTTCTCATTAAACAGTCAGTACACATATTGTTTTATGACAGTGGTTAACAACCCCACGACATGTCAACACTCTCCCTTCTTGACCTTGGAGGACACTTTGTTTTTTCTGGTGAAAATATACATAGCCAAAGTAACACCATTTCAAAAGTTTCTACATGTACAATTCAGTGACATCAATTACATTCTTCCAGTTGTGCTGTTACTCTCATTATCCTTTTCCAAATTATTCCATCACCATTATCTTCAACTCACTGCCTCCTAGGCTTCCCATCAAGCCTTTTGAGTTGCTGTAGTAAATTTGATCTCACATAGATAATTCTTTTTTTTTTAGTACCTTAAATGAAGGTTTGCAGAACAAATCGTTTCCCATTAAACAGTACACATATTGCCCTATGACAATGGTTAACAACACCATGACATATCAACACTGTCCCTACTCAACCTTGGGTTCCCTATCACCAGCTTTCTTGTCTCCTCCTGCCTACCAGTCCTTGTTCCTGGACTGCTGTGCCTCATTAGTCCTGTTTTGTTTTATGAGGCTTTCCAATCTCCAGGTGAACGGTGAACTTCGGGAGTGACTTCACCACTGAGCTGAAAGGGTATCTGGGGGCCATACTCTAGGGGTTTATCCAGTCTGTCAGGCCTGTAAATCTGGTCTCTTTTTGTGTATTAGAATTTTGTTCTACATCCTTTTCCAGCTCTGTCCAGGACCCTCTATTGTGATCCTGGTCAGAGCAGTCTGTGGTGGTAGCCGGGCACCATCTGGCTGTACTGGACTCAGTCTGGCAGAGGTCATGGTGGCTGTGGTCCATTAGTCCATTTGACTAGTCTTTTCCTTGTATCCTGTTCTCTTCATTCTCCCTTGCTCCTGATAGGGTGAGACTAGTGGAGTATCTTAGATGGCTGCGCACAGGCTTTAAAGACCCCAGATGTTACTCAGCAAGGTAGAATGTAGAACAATTTCCTTATAAACTGTGTTATACCAATTGAGCTAGACATTCCCCAAGACCATGGTCCCCACAGCCTTCCGCCTGGCAATTCAGTCCCTCAGGTAGTTTGGATGTGTCTCTGGAGCTTCCATGGCCTTTCCTTGTACAAGTTGTGCTGGCTTCCCCAGTATTGTGTGCTGTCTTACCCTTCACCAAAGTTATCATTAATCTATTGTCTGTTTAGTTCCCCCACACCCCTCCCATCCGTCATAACCAACAAATATTGTTTCTTTTTGTGTGTAAACTTTTACATGAGTTTTTACAGTAGAGGTCCCATAAAATATTTGTCTTTTTGAGATTGACTTATTTCACTTTGCAAAATGTCCTCCAGTTTCATCCATGTTATGAGATGTTTCAGAGATTCATCATTGTTCTTTATCGTTGCATAATACTCCATTTTAAGTACCATAGTTTGTTTATCCATTCATCTGTTGATGGGCATCTAGATTGTTTCCATCTTTTTGCTATTGTGAACAGTGCTGCAATGAATATGGGTGTGCATATATGTCTATTCATGTGACGGCTCTTATTTCTCTGGGATATATTCCTAGGAGTGGGATTGCTGGATCGTATGGTATTTCTATT